>NW_024420481.1:3542523-3578032 GCF_014898765.1 Herpailurus yagouaroundi
CCACCCTTCATGCTCGGTATCCCTCTGTCCCAAAAAAAAAAAAAAGTTTAAAAAAAAATTTAAAAAAAAAAAAGAAATACAATTAATTTTATATGTTAATGTTGTATTCTGCAATTTTACTAAATTTGTTTCTTAGTTTTAACAGTGTTTTAGTGGAGTCTTTTAGGATATATATGTCATGTCATCAGCAAATGAAGACAGTTTTATTTCTTCCTTTCTGATTTAGATGCCTTTTATACCTTTCCTTGCCTAATTGCCCTGGCTAGGACTTCCAGTACAATGTTGAATAGGAGTGGTAAGAGTGGGCACCCTTGTTTTGCTTCTGATCTTAGAGGGAAAGAGTTCAACCTTTCACTGTTGAGTATGATGTTAGCTGTGGCCTTCTCATATGTAATCTTTATTGTGTTGAGGTATGTTCCTTCTATACCCAATTGTTATTAATTTTTATAATAAAAGAATATTGGATTTTGTCAAATCTATTTTTTTTATCTACTGAGATGATTATATGATTTTTGTCTTTCATTCTCTTAATGTGGTGTATCACATTTATTAATTAGCATATATTGAACTATCCTTGCACCCCATGGTGTATGTTTCCTTAAATGTGCTGTTGAATTCAATTTGCTAGTATTTTGTTGAGAATTTCTACATCTGTATTCACTGGGGATATTGGCCATATTGGCCTGTAGTTTTCTTTTTTTGTAGTAACCTTACCTGACTTTGCTATCAGGATAATGCTGGTCTTGTACAATTAGTTTGGGAGTATTCCCTCCTTTCTATTTCCTGGAAGAATTTGAGAATAATTAACATTAATTCTTATTTAAATGTTTGGTAGAATACACCCATGAAACCATTTCCTCTTAAGCTTTTCTTTGTTGAGAGGTTTTTGTTACTGATTCAATTGACTTTTTATTGGTCTGCTCTGTTTTTTTTATTTCTTCATGATTCAGTCTTAGTAGATTCTATGTTTCTAGCAATTCATCTGTTTCTTCTATGTTGTACAATTTATTGGCATATGATTGTTCACAATAGTCTCATGATCCTTTTTATTTCTGTGGTATCAGTTGTAATGTCTCCTGTTTCATATCTAATTTTATTTGAGCCCTCTCTTCTTTTTTCTTAGTCTACTTAAAGGTTTGCCAATTTGGTTTATCTTTTTAAAAAGTTAACTGTTTTATTGATTATCTCTATTGTTTTTATATTGTGTATTTCATTTACTTAAGCTCTGATCTTGTTATAACCTTCCTTATGCTAACATTAGACTGCATTTATTCTTATTTTTCTAGTTCTATGAAGTATAAAATTAGGGTTTTTATTTTAGCTCTATTTTTTAAATTTTTTAATGTTTACTTATTTTTGAGAGAGACATAGTGTGAGCAAGGGTAGGGCAGAGAGAAAGGGAGACACAAAATCCAAAGCAGGCTCCAGGCTCTGAGCTGCCAGCACAGAGCCCAATACGGGGCTCAAACTCACAAGCTGTGAGATCATGACCTGAGCCGAAGTCAGACACTTAACTGACTGAGCCACCCAGGTGCCCCTATTTTAGCTCTTTTTTCTTAATGTAAATGTTTATCACTGTAAACTTCCCTCTTAGAACTGCTTTTGCTGTATCCCATAAGTTTTGATATGTTATGTTTCCATTTTTGTTAGTTTCAAGATATTTTTTTTTTACTTCCCTTTTGACTTTATCTTTGACCCACTGGTTATTTAGGAGTGTGTTGTTTAGCTTTCATGTATTTGTGAATTTTCTAGTTTTCCTCCTGTCATTGATTTTTATTTTCATGGAATATTTGTGGGTTTAGAGGATACTTGATATGATTTCAGTCTTTTTAAATGTACTGAGACTTGTTTTATGACATAACATATGTTCTTTCTTGGAGAATGCTCCATGTGTGCTTTAAAAGGTTGCATATTCAGGTGCCGTTTAATGAAATGTTCTGTATATGTCTTTTAGGTCCATTTGCTGTAAAGCATAGCTCAGTTCATTATTTCCTTGTTAATTTTCTGTCTAGACGATCTATCAGAACTTACGAATGTGGTATGGAAGTCCCCTGCTATTATTGTATTGTTGTCTATTACTCTGTTCAAATGTTAGTATTTGCTTAATGTACTTAGGTGCTGCAATGTTGAGAGCCTATATATATTTACCATTGTTATATCCTCTTGATGAATTAACCTCTTTATCATTATGTAATGACCTTCTTCATCTCTTCTTACAGTTTCTGACTTAAAGTCTCTTTTATCTGATGTAAGTATAACTATTCCTGTTCTCTTTTGGATTCCATTTATGTGGAATATCTTTTTCCATTCCCTTGCTTTAAGCCTACACAATCCTTTGAAGCTCAAGTTAGTTTCTTATAGGCAGCATATAGTTGGGTCTTATTTTTTAACCCATTTAGCCACGATATATCTTTTGATTGGAGAATTTAGTCCATTTACATTTAAAGTAATTATTGGTAGGTAGGGACTTACTCTTGACATTTTGTTCATTGTTTCCTGATTCTTTTATAGTTTCTTTGCTCCTTTCTTTCTCTCTTGCTATCTTCCTTTGTGAAGATGACTTTCTATGATGGTATATTTGAGTCCCTTCTCTTTATCTTGTTTGTATCTATTACAGGATTTTGTTCTGTGGTTACTCTGAGGCTTACTTCAAACATCATATAGATATAACAGTCTGTTTTAAGCTGATAACAACTTTTATCTCATACAAAAACCCTCTCCTTTTACTTATGTTCTTGACAAAACTTTACGTGTTTTCATATTGTGTATCCATTAACAAATTATTGTAGTTTTATTTTAACTCTAAGTATTTATAGCTATTTTAACTAGTTTTTTTTTAAATTTTTATTTATTTTTGAGACAGAGAGAGAACATGAATGGGGCGAGGGTCAGAGAGAGAGGGAGACACAGAATCAGAAGCAGGCTCCAGGTTCTGAGCTGTCAGCACAGAGCCCGACACGGGGCTTGAACTCACGGACCACGAGATCACGACCTGAGCCGAAGTCGGACGCTTAACTGACTGAGCCACCCAGGCGCCCCTATTTTAACTAGTTTAACTATCATTATTTTAACTATAACTATTATTAATACTTTTGTCCTTTAATCTTTATACTAGAGCTAAGTGATTAACACAACACCATATCACAATATTAGATTATTCTGAATCTGACTACATACTTACTTTTGCCAGTGTGTGGTACATTTTCATATATGTTTTCATGTTACGAGTTTGTGTACTTTTATTTTATCTTGAAGAACTCTTTTCATCCTTTCTTGTAAAGCAGATCTAGTGGTGACAAACTTCCTCAGGTTTTTTTCATTTGGTAAAGTCTCTCTCTCCTTCATTTCTGAAGAACAGTTTTCCTCAGTATTCTTTGTTCAAAGGGTTTTTTTCCCCAGTACTTTGAATATATAATCACATTCTTTCCTGGCCTGCAAAGTTTCTGCTAAGAAATCTGCTTATAGCCTTTCTCTTATATGAGAGAATTTTTTTTTCTTGTTACTTTAAAAATTCTCCCTGTCTTCATTTTAGATAGTTTTTTAATAATGTGTTTTAGAGAAGATCATTTTGGATGGAAATTTGGGGATGACTTATTAACTTCATGAAATTGCATATCCAAAATTTCCCACTGGTTTGAGAAGCTCTCAGTCATTACTTTAAGTAATCTTTGTACCCCTTTCTTCCTCTCTTCTTCTGGGACTCCAATTATGTGTAAAATTATTTCTTTCAATGGTGTTCCAAATGTTCGATAGGTCTTCTTTATTCTTTTCCATTGTTTCTTTCTGTTTGCTTTTCTTACTGCGTAATTTCAAATAATCTGTCTTAAATCTCACTGCTTCTTTCTTCTGCTTGTTCCAGTCTACTGTTGAAACTCTTGATGAAATTCTTTAGTTCAGTCATTGTATTCTTCAGGTCCAAAATTTCTCTGGTTCTTTTTTATGTTTTCTATCTCTTTGTTGACCTCTCATTTTGTTCTTATATTGTTTTCCTGATTTAATTGAATCATTTATTTGTAGCTCTCTGAGAATCTTTAGAACAATTATTTTAAATTCTTTTTCAGGCAATTTATGTAACTCCATTTCTTTAGAGTCAGTTATTTGAAGGTTACTGTGCCCCTTTGGTGATGTTTCCCTGATTTTTTGATATCCCAGTGTCCTTGCATAGATGTCTGTGCATTTGAATATGAGTAAAAAATGGGGGCAAGCTGGACTGTGACCCTAAGTCTAGTGGTGCAGGGAACCATGTGTGGGGACCTGTGGTGGTTCAGGGTCCAAGGGGCATAGTGACTTATCAACTCAGTTCACTAAGGTCACAGCATTGACAATTTTATGTTCCTTGACAAGTGCTGTAGAAGTCTGCAGAGGGTGAAAGGGCTGTCAGGGTCCTCAGTGGCTTCTGTAGATCCAGCATCTAGGGACCATGGGAGGAAGCAGTGGTGGCCAGAGCCAGAAGTATACACACACTTGGCTGCAGAGGCCAGCTACAGGTGCCTATATCATGGTAGGAACCAGATGCAAACACAAATATTGTGATGGGGTGCCAGGGAAAGGAGCAACAGCTGGGGCCAACTGTATGCATACTGGCCCCTGGCTGTCAGCATGTACGACTGTGGCTTCTGAGTCTCCCCACAGGTACACATTAGTAGAGGCTGGTGTCAGGTGTTAGGTTGGAGGTATGAGGTTCACAGCTAGAGGGGCTAGCCCTGCATGCACATATGGCAGTGGGGGGGTCAGCCATGGGGATTTAAGCTGCCATCTTTCTTTCCTGTGGCAGTAGGAGTCTAGGCTGGTGATTGGTGCAAGTTTCAGCCTCCAGCAGGGGAGGGAGGGAACAGGGAGAAACTCAGGCAACTGGCATAATCAAACAAAATTAAACTAATGAAATCTACAGGAGATTCACCTCAACTGTGCTGTCCATTCATTTCTTCAGTGGCAAAAGCTGTTTGAGTTGTCTGCAGAGCAGGTCACTGGGAACAACAGCCATTCCCGTTTTGTGGCTGGTGTTGGTAGCCCCTGCTTTTTTCCCCTTGTTCCTAGCTATCTCTGTACATCTCTGCTTTGCCAGTCTCTGGATGGAGTGAAACCAAAGAGGGTCCTTCATGTGGTGCCTTGAAAGGCCAGGATAGCTGGTTGCTCATCCCTACTATTTCTTTCCAAGCAAGGGGAACTCTTTCTAGCTGGGGTGTGCCCTCTTGGCACTAAGCAATGCTGGCTTGGGGAATGGAATGATGCAGGCAAGATTAAACTTTTCTACATTCCCTTGTTGCATGGTTATTCTCAGGGTTTTGTTGTTGTTGTTGTTGTTGTTGTTGTTGTTGTTGTTGTTACACTGTGTTGCTGAAGTTTCTTAAATGGAGTCCAGAGTTCTCCCAGAGCTGTTTTTGATTGTGGATAGCTATATAACTTTTGATCCTTTTGGAAGGGTTGAGGCTGGGGTCTCCTACACCAACATTTTGGTATACCCACCTAAATTTGACAATGGACCACTTCCTTGAAAAACACAAACAAAGAGGTTAGAGTGGAAGAGAGCCAAAGCATAAGAGACTGTTAAAAACTGAGAACAAACTGAGGGTTGATGGGGGGTGGGGGGGGGGGGCAGGGGGGGTGATGGGTATTGAGGAGGGCACCTGTTGGGATGAGCACTGGGTGTTGTATGGAAACCAATTTGACAATAAGCTTCATATATTGAAAAAAAAAAAGAAAAACATAAACAAAACTCAACATGAAACAAGTAATTTGACTAGCCATATAACTCTTAAGGAGAGTTATATGAAACGAGTTATATATGAGTTATATATAAAAATGATTTTTTATGAAACTCATATAAAATATGAGTTAAACTCATAATTTAAAATATCTCAAAATCAGATCTCTGTGGCCAAGTGGTTTTCCCAGAAAATTCTCTCAAACTTCTGAAGAATTATCACTAATTCTACACAGTCTCTTCCAGGAAATAAAAGAAGAGAGAACAATTTCCAGTCGATTTTATGAACCTAATATTATCCTGCTATCAGTGTGAGACAAAGACCGTACAAAACAGAAAAGTGTAGACCAATATCCTCACGAATATAGCAGTAAAGTCCTTAACAAAATATTTGCAAACCAAATTCATCAATATATAAAAATAATTATGCACCATAATCACATGAAGTTTATTTTAGGGCTGCAAGTGTGGTTCAATATTTGAAAATCAAGCAATGTGATCCACCATACTAACAAACTAAAGATGAAAATTTTAAAAATCATATCAATCAATTCAGAAAAAGAATTTTAAAAATTAAACACCATTAATGATAAAAATTCTTTGAAAAAATAGGAATAGAGGGCAATTTCTTCACTTTCATACTTGCCGATGAAAGACTGAATTGCTTTCCTTTAAGACTAGGAAAAGGACAAGGATGTCCATTCTCACCACTCTTATTCAACAGAATGTTAGTATTTTTAGCCAGGGAAATAAGGCAGGAAAAGGACATAAAAAGCATACATATCAGGATGATAAAACTGTCCTTATTAGGACATGTTCATCAACATAGAAAATCGCAAAGAATCTACAAAGAAAAAGCATCTCCTAGAATTAATACATGAGTCCAGGAAGGTTGTAAGATACAAGATAAGCATATAAAAATAAACTTTATTTTTATTGAATCAGTATATTGTACACCTGAAATTAATACAACTCTGTATTAACAATACTGGAATTAAAATTAAAAACTAAATAAAAAATAAAATAAATGAACTATTCTTTTAAATTTATTTATTTATTTTGAGAAAGATAGAAAGCACGAGTTGGGGACGGTCAGAGAGAGAGGAGAGAGCAAGAATCCCAAGCTGGCTCCACACCACCCACATGAAGCCCAACATGGAACTTGAGCCCATGAACCATGAGATCATAACCTGAGCTGAAGAGCCATCCAGGCACCCCAATAGACTATATTTTTATATATTAGCAATGAGCACATGGACACTGAAATTAAAAATACAACCGTATTTAAAATAATCCAAATAGGGGAGCCTGGGTGGCTCAGTCGGTTGAGCGTCCGACTTCGGCTCAGGTCATGGTCTCGTGTTCCAGCCCCGCATCGGGCTCTGTGCTGACGGCTCAGAGCCTGGAGCCTGCGTCGGATTCTGTGTCTCCCTCTCTCTCTGACCCTCCCCCACTCATGCTCTGTCTCTCTCTCTGTGTCAAAAATAAATAAAACATTTTAAAAAATTTAAAAAAATAATCCAAATAAAATTAAATACTTAAGTATAAATTTACCTAAATATGTACAGAATCTATATGCTGAAAATTATAAAACACTTATGGAAGAAATCAAATAAGACCTAAATAAATGAAGAAACACACTATGTTTACTTATCAGAAGGCATGACATAGTAAAGATGTTGATAATCTGCAAATTGATCTTTAGGTTCATGTCAATTCCTATCATAATTCCAGCAAGGTATTCTTGGAGGCATAGACAAGCTTATCCAAACATTTATATGGAAATGTATGGGCCCTAGGGGCGCCTGGGTGGCGCAGTTGGTTAAGCGTCCGACTTCAGCCAGGTCACGATCTCACGGTCCGTGAGTTCGAGCCCCGCGTCGGGCTCTGGGCTGATGGCTCAGAGCCTGGAGCCTGTTTCCGATTCTGTGTCTCCCTCTCTCTCTGCCTCTCCCCCGTTCATGCTCTGTCTCTCTCTGTCCCAAAAATAAATAAAAAACGTTGAAAAAAAATTTTTTTTAAATGTATGGGCCCTAGAAGAGCTAAGTCAGTCTTGGGAAAAAAGAATATATTTGGAGGAAAAAATCTACCGAATATTGTCTTGCTGTACAGCTACAATAATCGAGACTATGTGGTATTGGTAGAGCAATAGTTACATAGATTAATAAAACAGAATAGAAAACAGAGAAATAGACCCACATAAATACATTCTACTGGTTTTTCAAAGGTGCAAAATTAACTCAGGGGAAGGAAGATAATCTTTTCAACCAATGGTGCTGGAGCAATTAGGTATCCATAGGCAAAAATAAAATAAAATAAATAAAAATAACCTAGATCTAAACCTCATTTCTTATACAAAAATTAATTCAAAATAGATGACAGACTTAATTTTAAAATGTAATATTATAAAACTTCTGGGGGAAAATAGAAAAACTGCAGGACCTAGGGCTAAGCAAAAAGCTTACTTAGAGAATACAGAGACAATCAACAAACAGATACACTGACAAATTAGATTTCATCAAAACTACACTTTTATTTTGTGAAACCCTTTATTGATAGGATGAAAAGAAGCTATAGACTAAGAAAACTTTTGCAAGCTACATATCCAACAAAGGATAAATATGTAAGATATATAAAGAACTCTCAAAGCTAGCTATAAAAAGAGAAATAATCCAGTGGGAAAATGGGCAAAAGACATGAACAAATATTTCATCAAAGAATATATACAGATATAAAATAAATACTTGAAAAGGTGCTCAATATCAGCCATTAAGGAAATGCAAATTAAAATTATGAGATATCACTTACCACAATGGCTAAAATTAAACATGACAATACCAAATTCTGTCCAGGATGAATCACTAATAACATTGCTGATGGGAATGTAAAATGGTATAACCCCTGTGGAAAATTTTGGTTCTTTCTTAAAAAAAACTAAACATGCCAGGCGCCTGGGTGGCTCAGTCGGTTAAGCGTCTGACTGGCTCAGGTCATGATCTTGCAGTCTGTGGGTTCAAGCCCCCCATGGGGCTCTGTGCTGACAGCTCAGAGCCTGGAGCCTGCTTTGTTCAGATTCTGTATCTCCCCCACTCTCTGCCCCTCCCCTGCTCATGCTCTGTTTCTCAATAATAAATAAACATTAAAAATTAAAAAAAAAAAACTAAAGATGCAACTACTATACAATATAGCAGTTGCACTCTTGATCATTGACCCCAGAGATATGAAGATTTATGTTCACATAAAAGCCTGTACATGAATGTTTATAGAAGCTTTATTCATAATAGCCCCAAACTACAAACAACCTAAGTGTCCTGCAGTGGGTAAATTGTTAAGCTAAGTTTGGTATATCTGTACCATGGAATACTAATCAGCAGCAAAGAAAATCAAAGTATTGATACACGCAACAACATAGATGAATCTTTAGAGAATTATGCTGAGTGGGGGAAAAAGCACCAATCCTAAAAGGAATATATACTTACTATACATACAAATTATATGATTCCATTTATATAACATTCTTGAAACTACAATATTATAGAGATAGAGAACAAATTGGTGGTTGCCAGGAGTTAAGAAGGAAGTGGGTGCGAGATGGAAATGGGTATGCTTATTAAAGGACAACATGAGGGGGGTGCCTGGGTGGCTCAGTCAGTTAAGCATCTGACTTCAGCTCAATTCATGATCTTATGGTTTGTGAGTTTGAGCCCTGCATTGGGCTCTGCGCTGACAGCTCAGTGCCTGGAGCCTGCTTTGGATTCTGTGTCTCCCTTTCTTTCTCTGCCTCTCCCCAGTTTGTGCTCTCACTCTCTCTCAATAATAAATAAATAAACTTAAAAATTGTTAAAAAGGGGAGCAACATGAGGGATTCTTATGATGGAAATGTTCTTTATCTTGACCACACCAGTGTCAGTATCCTGGTTGTTATATATTGTCCTGTAGTTTTGCAAGATGCTACCATTGTGGGGAAATGGGTAAAAGATACAGTATCTCTCTGTATTATTTCTTTTTAAAAAAATTTTTTAATGATTATTTATTTTTGAGAGAGAGAGACAGAGAGCAAGTGGGGGAGGAACAGAGAGAGAGGGAGACACGGAATCTGAAGCAGGCTTCAGGCTCTGAGCTGTCAGCACAGAGCTCAATGCAGGACTTGAACCCATGAACCATGAGATCACGACCTGAGCCGAAGTTGGATGCTCAAACGACTGAACCACCCAAGGCGCCCCATCTGTATTATTTCTTATACTTTCAGGAAAATCTACAATTATCTCTAATTAAAAGTTTAATTAAAAAGAAAAAGTTAAGACGAATGACCACTCAAGTGTCAAGACATTTAAGTGCAACTGAATCCCCATTCTGAAAAGCAGTGGTAGCAAAATTGAAACAACAGAAATTGGGCAGAACTATTTTCAAGTTGGTGACCAATCCACCCTTTCCTCTCTGGTCATTTTAAGGCATGGACGAAAAAACTCAGCCATGGCAGGGTTTTTTGTTTGGTTTGGTTTTGGTTTTGGTTTTGGTTTTGGTTTTTTGCTGCTGCATGTTTAGCCTTATTGCAGAGAATATGAAGGTATAAGAATTTAGCTGGATCTTTTCTGTAGATATCCACCCCCTAACTCCAGTAATCCTTTGTACATGACTTTGTTCTTTCACCTGTATAGCTTGAACAAAATGCATTGTGCATGGCTGCAGGGGTGAAGGGCATGAATTTTTAAAGAAGCAAGCATGTGTATGAATGAGCACAGGTGTGCTAATACTGGCAAGATTATGGGAGCAGAGATAAGACAGACATTAAGGATAGATGAATGTTGCCATATACCCAGAATTTGACCTCCTCATTCCAAGGAAAATATTAAAGATGAAGAAAATAGAAGGGTGGGTAATTAAAGAATTGAAAATTGTTGTAGAATGTAGGGAAATTTTATGCTTTAGTCATAGGAAATATTCTGAAAAAATTATGTAGCATTATCCCTCCAAAGGTGAAAATTCATTTACCACAGTGCAGGGTACATTATGCCAAGACATTTGGAAGTAATAGCTTTTGCCTGAATAAATGCTTTGTGCTGCCGCAGTTTTTATCTTTTTTCAGAAGCAACCATTGCCAATTGTTTACCCTAGTTAATAAGTTAGAATTTTTATGCCATGGGCTGTTGTCTCAGGCCCAAGGTCAATTTACTGATTGATATTCTTCCTTTTTCCCACTGGATCCCCCCTCCCAGCTTATCCATCCAGAAAATGGGAATAGTATGCGAAGAGATTATATTTATTGAACACAATTTTAAGCATGAGATCCATTCAATCTGGAGAATGTACTAATAAGCTTGCCAGTAGTCAAGTTACAAACCCAAAATACCAGAAATGTAAAATACAGATATATACTAACACATTTCTTCAGAAGCTACGCAGGAGAAGCAGCTTCAAAAAAGAAATCACTGTTGAACAGTGTTCAAGAGTCCCTAACTTGGAAGATGATTTAACCACAAATTCCATTCAAAGTAAAGCACACTATTCACTTACAGCATTCCAAAACAAAGGGCAATGTCGATGGACAGCACTCCTAGGGAGGGTAGAACATTCATAGGCAGCATCCTAAGAAAGATACAGCATCCATGAATACCATTTCCAGGAAAAGTACGTCCAAATATAGCAATTTGAAGCCAAGTACAATATCCCTCCCTATCAAAAAGTATGACAGTCTAGCTAATAAGTGATCTAAGTTCTTGTCTCATTGTGGAAATATCCACTACCCCAGCTATCTGATATGGGCAACACTGGAGAAAGAATTAGAATGAAAATTGTTCCAGAATTTATGTTTTTTCTTGTGATCCTGTGAGAAGTAAATAAGTCAATGAGAAAGCAAAGGTTTGAAGATGTCAGGTTGGCTTTAGAAATGTTTGAAAATCAAAAATTTATCCTTATGGCTTTTTTCTTTCTTTTGTAACTGACAGATGTGACAAAACTTAGATGTGAAAAACAATTGTATCTCGGAGCCTGATCTAAGATATGACCCCATGTATTTAGTTCTCAGAGACATATGGAATTCTAGAGCCATAGAACCATAAATGATCTTAGAGGTACATCTTCATTTTTTAGATAAGGAAAAAATGCCCAGAGAGCGGATTTGTATTTAGATATGTATATAATAATAACAATGACAACATTTATTATAATAACAACAATAGAAGTAATAATAACTAATATTTTTGGAGCTCTTACTATGCCAGGCTCTGGTGTAAGAGCTTTACATGGATTATTTCATTTATTCTTCATAACAACTCTCTGAGGTCATTTGTGATCATAAGCCCTATTTTATAGACAAAGATTCTGAGATGAAAAGAGGTTTAATGACATTATTCCATAATTACTCTAAATATTTCCTTATTTTTTTAAAATAATTTTTGAATGTGGGGCACCTGGGTGGCTCAGTGGGTTAAGCATCCAACTCTCAATCTTGGCTCAGGTCATGATCTCACTGTTCATGACTTCAAGCCCCATATCAAGCTCTGTGCTGATTGCCGCCCCCCCCCCCCCCGCCTCCCTGGGTAGTGCATGTGCACATGCTTGTGTGCTCTCTTTCAAAACAATTTTTTTAAAGTTTATTTATTTTAAGAGAGAGAGAGAGAGATAGAGGAGAGAGCATTGCAAGCAGGAGAGGGGCAGATGGAGAAGAAGGGAGAGAGTCTTAAGCAGGCTCCACACTCAGCATGGAGCCAAGACGGTGCTTGATCTCACAACTGTGAGATCATGACCTGAGCCAAAATCAAGAGTCAGATGTTTAACCCACTGAGCCACCCAGGTGCCCCTAAATATTTCCCTATGATTAGGGATTGGATCCTAAGATTACCAATCTAGACTGTCAGGCAAAAATCGATTGTTCTTATATATTACAGTCTGCAGAATTCTGGGTTTCTCTATATTTCAGGGAAGATGTAATTTTCAAGGACAGTCTATTCAGGGTCTATATTTTATGTGATCAGTTCCATACCCCCTGTTCTCATTAGAATTTCTCGATGTTCTTGACTTCTGGAAACTTACTTAAGATATAAAATCAGTGAGGGGCGCCTGGGTGGCTAGGTTAAGCATCCGACTTCAGGTCAGGTCACAATCTCATGGTTCTTGGGTTCAAGCCCGTGTCAATCTCTGTGCTGACAGCTCAGAGCCTGGAGCCTGCTTCAGATTCTGTCTCCCTCTGTCTCTGCTCCTACCCCATTCATGCTCTGTCTCTTTCAAAAATAAATAAACATTTTAAAAGATATAAACTCAGTGAAAGATTTATAAGACATGCTTTAAGGTGCATAGATTTTGTTATATTTTTAAATAATGGACACATAAGTAACAGTGCTTGAAAGATAGCACAGTTAGTCTATACCTGTGTTTTAAAAGTACCAAACTGACATGTTGGACTTACATTTCTGAAAATCAGTATTATCTGTGCATTTTGGGCAAGTGAGGGGCTGTAAGTCCTTTCTCTGAGATATATGTGTTCAACTGGCAGAGGTTGGAAAGAGATTTACAGTTTAGCTTTTATAAAAGTTTAGTGCCATTAATATCAATCTCCATAGCACCTTCAAAGGAAAAAGAGAGATGGACAAATGGCCAGAGAGAGACAGATAGTCACAGGAATAGGAATGGGCAGTGTTAGAGGCAAGAATAGACAGACAGGGAAGGAAGACCAAGAAAGAGAGATAGAAACAGACAGTTGGGGGAAAAGGAAAGGCAGAGGGAAACACAGGTAGTTATAGAGATCAACAGACAAATTAGAAGGAAGCATATCAAGAGAGATGAACAGGCAGAGGCAGAGAGAGAGATGAACCATAAGACAGGGGGATAGAAAAAGAAGGGAGAAAAGGAAAGAGGAACGGAAATATCAAGGAGCAACAGGAAGAGAAGTGGAGACAGAAACATGGAAAACATAGAATGAGGGAGAGTTTCAAAGAGAGAAAGGGGTATAAAAGGAGAGAGAGAGAGAGAGAGACCCTACGCAGGAAATTAAAGAGAGAGAGAGAGAAACAGATGGAAAGACAGAACTGAGGGAGGGAGAGTGTCAAGAAAAGACAGAATGAACCTGACAGAAATAAGAAGAGAGTCACACTTATAGAGAAAGACAGCCTGAGAGAGAGAAAAGTGTGGAGGAAGAGTATCAGAGAGAAAAGGAAATACATGGGAGACAGGAAGACAGAGAGAGAAGCAGAGAGAGAATATATGGACTAAGTGAGAGATAGGAACAAGGGACAGAGAGAGAAGGGGGTGGTGTACCCAAAGCCAGAGCCAGACCAACATAGAAAGAAACACCACAGGAGACAGAAAAGCAAACAAAATTCAGACATATAGGGAGTAAGAGAGGGAAACAAATAGCCAGTGAAACAGACAGAGATAATCGGCCAGAGATATACTGGAGAAGCAGGGGAGAGAGATGATGAGACAGACTGAGAGACAGATGAAGAGGCTGATGAGAGAGAAATAGAAAGAGAAATAGGCAAGGAGAGAAATAAGAAGAGAAAAAAAGACACTGTTACACTGCAAAGAGACAGATCCAGAAAGAGAAAAACAGAAGAGTAGGAAAGAACGCAACAGAGGGAGACTGAGAGGCATGCTGAGACAGAAACTTAGGGAGACAGAGACAGAGACAAAGGCAAACACAGACACAGATTCAGATGGAGAGAGACAGGGAGAGAGAGTGACCAATCAACCAACACCGAGATAAAGCAACACAGAGAGATCCAAAAGACACAGAACAAGACAAAAAGTGGATGGAAAGCTATAAAGAGACCCAACTAAATGAACAGAGAGACAGATGAGCTAGGAGTGGGGGGAGAGAAAAATAGTGAGAAAAAGGGAGTCACTGACAGACATGGAGACTGACAGGAAGACAGAGAAACTGACAAAGAGAAGGCGAGAGGAAACAGTGAAGAAGGGGAAGGAGAGGGAGAAGAACAGAGACATGATAGAGACAGATTGATGCAAAATGAGACAGAGTAGTAGTCAGAAACAATCAGACAGAAAGACTCAATCTGTCAGAAAGAGAGAAATAAAGAGAGAAAAATAGGTGGATGTTAACTACACTTATTGCAGTGATCATTTCACAATGTATACAAATATCAAACCATTATACACCTGAAACTAATTTAATGTTATATGTCAGTTATATATTTACATTTTTTAAAAGCTCTTTTTTTAAAAGTTTATTTTGAGAGAGAAGGGGAGAGAGAGAATCCCAAGAAGGCTCTGCACTGCCAGCATGGAGTCCGATGTGGGGCTCAAACCCATGAACCATGAGATCATGACCTGAGCCAAAACCAAGAGTTGGTCTCTTAACCAACTGAGCCACCCAGATGCCCCTATATGTCTCATTTTTTTAAAGCATGAAATGCAAAGGTGGGGGGTAACAGACTGGGAAGAAATATTTCCAAACTATATATCTGGTAAGGATCTAGCATAAAGAAAATATAAAGAACTTTTACAACTCAACAACAAAAAGACTCAATCAAAAGATGGGTTAAGGATCTGAAGAGACAATTCCCAAAGAAGATAAACAAAGGGCTGCTAAGCACATGAAAAGATACTCAACATCATTAGTCATTAGGAAAATACAAATCAAAAACATAAGATACCACCATTAGGTGGTATCCATTAGGGTGGCTAGAATCTAAAAAATGGAAAGTATCAACCAGCTTTGATGATGTGGGAAATGGGGACACTCCTAAATTTCTAGGGAGGTAATAAAACAGTTCAGCTGCTATGGAAAAGTTTGGTGGTTCCTCAAAAGGTTAAACATAGAATTGCCATATGACCTAGCAATTTCACTTCTAGATATATACCCAAGAGAATTGAAAAGTTACTCAAATAAATAACATGTACACACATGTCCATAACAGTAATATACACAATAACTAGTAGGCAGAACCATCCCAAATGTCTGTCAATGGATAAATGGGTAAACAAATTGTGTTATATCTCTACAATAGTCTATTATTCAGCCATAAAAAGAAAGGAAATAGGACTGCCAGTGTCCAATTCTGCATGTGAAGAGCTTGTAAATCACCACTCCATCCTAACAAGTCAGATGTTTATAACAGTTTTATCTATATTTGTCAAAACTTTGAAGCAGCAACAATGTTCTCCAGTAGGTGAATGGTTAAATAAACTGTGGTACATTCCGACAACGGAATATTACTCAGCACTAAAAAGAAATGAGTTATCAAGTCGTGAAAAGACAGGAAGGAAATTTAAATGCGTGCTGCTAAGTGGAACAAGCCAATTTGACAACATGATAATGATGGATGCATGTCATTATGCATTTTGTACAAATCATATAGAACGTACAACACCAAGAGTGAACCTTAATGAAAACTATGGTCTTTGGGTGATTATGATATGTCAATATAGGTACATCAGTTATAACAAATTATACCACTCTAGTCGTGGAACTCAGGTGCGGGATGTTGATAATGCAGGAATCTATGCCTGTGTGGGGATAAGGAGTTTTTGGGAAATCTCTGTATCTTCCTGGCAGTTTTGCTTTGAACCTAAACTTTTTCTAAGAAAAATAGTCTGCATAAAAGAAGGGGGAAAAAGAAATGAAATACTGATATGTGTTACAACATGGATGAACCTGGAAAACATTCTGCTAAATGGAAGTAACCAGATTCACAGTTTCACAGGTTACATGATTCCCTTGATATGTCATATCCCAGAATAGGCAAACCTACACAGACAGAAATCAGATTGGTGGTTGATGGGCTAGGGAGGAGGGAATGGGGAGCAACTGCTTAAGACTAGCTTTCCTTTTAGGGTGATGAAAATACTTTGGAACTAAATAGAAGTGGTGGTGGTACAACATTCTGAAGGTATTAAATGCTACTAAATTGTTCACTTTAAAATGGTTAATTTTGGGGCACCTGGGTGGCTTAGTCAGTTAAGTGTCTGACTCCTGGCTCCTGATTTCAGCTCAGGTCATGATCTCACGGTTCAGGAGATGGAGCCCCGCATCAGGCTCTGCACTGACAGCTCTCTCTCCCTGTCTCTGCCCATCCCCGGCATGTTCTATCTCAAACTAAATTAAAAAACTTAAAAAACGGTTAATTTTATGTTACATGAATCTCATGTGAATAAAAAGAGACAGAGAGAGAAGAAAAAGTAAGACCAAGAGAGTGAGTCAGAGAGGAAGACACAGAGAAAGAAAAACAGACAAAGACAATGATAGAAAAAGTGAAAGAAAGACAGGAAGACAGTCTGAAACACAGACAGCCAGGCAGACAGACAAACTTAAAGGAAAAGGTAAACATAGACAGATACATAGGCAGGCAGGCAGAGTCAGGGAGACATACAGATGGAGTGAGATATTGACAAAAACTGAGAAGGACAAAGAGGCAAAAGACAGGGAGATAGAGTCAGAACATGTAGACACAGGGAGAGAAGAATGCAGAGAGAAGGGGTGGTGTGGTGAGGTACACAGAGTATGACCAACACGGGCAGAGAGAAACAGACAGATACAGAGAAGGAGAGACAGAAAAGAAAAGCAACAGAGACAGACTGAGAGAAAAAAGTAAAGAAACCAAGAGACAGACCGTGAAACAGAGAGACAAATGACTATTAGGAAAGCGAGAGGGAGAGCAGCAGATAGAGACAGAGGGAGACTGACAGAGACTGTGTGACAGACTAAAAGGCAAGAAGCAGAGGAGCTGAGAGAGAAACAGTAAGATAGACCAAAAGAGAGAGAAACAGCAACACAAAGAGGCAGAGCGACTGATACAGAGGGAAGAAGAGAGAGAAAAAAAATATATGAAGATAATCAGTTACACAAAGAGACAGAAGTTCAGACTCCTATAAATATATGCAGACAATCAAAGAAACAAGCAGACACAGGGTGATAGACAGATGGACAGATTGGACAGATAGCCAGAGCACAGACAAACAGACAGGCCTGTAGAAAGAAACTGACAAAGAGGGAAACAAAAAGAGACATACACAGAAATAGAATAACAGAAACAGTTGACAGAGAAACAAAGAAGCAAATGAACAGAAAGAAAAAGTCACAGAGTAGCAGAGAGACTGACAAAGAGACAGGAAGGCAGACATACAGCACCAGAGAGCCAGACCAAAAGACGGACAGACAGAGACAGATATGGGCAGTTGAACAGAGACAGATATTCAGAGAGTAAGAAATAGAAAGAGATGATCAGAGGTTATTGGTCAGAGACAGACAAAGAGATAGGCCAGAAGGTAGGCAGACAAAGCCAGAAACACAGACAGATAGAGTAAGATGAACAGACAGACAAAGGGAGGGATGGGGGGAGGGAGAGGAGAGATTGAGAGAGAAAGAATGCACAATGGAGACCGAGAAAGCAACAGGAGGACAAAGACAGATTAACAGAGAGACAGAACCCAAGAGAGACATACAGAGACAGGAAGCAAGCAGGTACGCAGATAGTGTTCAAGACAGAGAAGGACAGACAGGACAAAAGAAAGAAAGGTGTGGACAAACTGAGACACTAACGGAGAAACAATCAGGGAAATAGAACAACAAAACAGAAACAGACATGCTGACATAGACACAGATGGAAAAACTGCAGGCAGAGCAACAAATTGCAAAATAAACAGAGAGGTGCCCTCTCATGCCTCACCCCAACTCTCCCTACTACCATCACCACCACAGATGCCCTCCTCATTGTTTAGCTTTAGATCGGGGACAACAGGAAGGAATTTTAGCATGGTGCCTGGAACATGGTAGAGATTTGGAGAAAGGCAGTGTCTGACAAAGATTGTTCAAATCATGCCAGGAAGAGGTTGGAGTCAGGACTATTTTGTCTTTTGGAAATATCCCAGGGCCCGTGTACTATTAGGTAGGAAAGCCCTTGTCCCATCTCAATACCGTGAATATTTGTCCCTTGTCAATACCATAGAGTTTGGGTTGTTGTTATTTTTGTTTTTAAGAAAACACATGAAATTTCTCAGAAGTCCATTGTTTACAGATTTCCCATCATGCTTCCTTCCTCCCTGGAGGAAAATGCTTTGTTTCTTTGATAAAGCAAACTTATCACTTTTCTCTTTTACAGTTTTCTATTGAGTGTGTTGTTTTCATGGTTTAGAATTTATATAGCTCTCAGGCAAGTTTCTCTAAGATGTTTCTATTTAATATTCAGCTGCAGCTCCAAGGAGTTTAACATTATTTTAAAATAAAATTTTCATTTTTTAAAATGAAAAATCTAGGGAACCTTCTCTTCTTCCTGCAGGCATTTCACCTTAAGAGTCTTCAAGGAACTTCTGGCTTTTTCTTAATTATGACTGGCATCTGATATTTGCTGCCCCCAGCTATATAAATAATGTGCAAATAAATAAGATAGGCTTTATGGGTCACCTTTTTGTTGCTCCAGACTCTCAACTGATCTTAATCGGCCCAGCCCCTGCCCGGAAAGAGAAAGTTATGGAAAAGTGAGCTAGATGCTGAGGACCAGCTCAGCCTCCTACCTAGAACCACTGGGCATTTGTCATTTGGCCTGAGGGTACTAGAGAGAGAGAGAGAGAGAGAGAGAGAGAGAGAGAGAGAGACTGTATACTTTATGCTTTCTTTGCTAAGGTGGGGTGCAGAGATTACAGATGGCCAGGTCTCCTGTAAAGTTTCCCAGTCTGCTGTGTGGAGGCCACTCACCCTATAGAGAGATGAATGGGAAAGTCAGTCCTCCAGGGTATCACCTGATGTTCACAGGAGTAAGTCACACAGCATACAATTTCAGATCCAAGTTGGAATTCTGTCTACTGGAACTGTATCCACACTTACCTGGAAGAAGTATAGCTTTTTTCTCTCACTCTCTATGCAACTACTGCATTTTTAGAACTAGAAGCGTTCTAATACCATCTAGTCCATAAGTCCCACTTATAAGTGACAAAGCGAAGGAAAAGTGGCAATATGGTAAACAGTCAGTGTAGCATAGTAAGTAGGAGTATTACTTACTCCTACTTGGTATTACACACTTAGTATGGAAGACAGGCAGTGATACAAAGAGGTTAGGCGTCAGACTAACCTGGGCTCTGTATAACCTGTGTTATGTTCGGCAAATATTTGACTTCTCTATGCTTCCTGTAAAATGAGGAGATAATGGGACTCATGGGGTGGTTGTGAGGAAATAAATGAGATAATGTAATCAAGGAGTAATGTTTCCCATAGTTTATGGCACAAAATAGGTGATTGATATGTTAGCTTTTATTAGCTCAAAAAGAAACGATTCAGTAGAATAAGGCTTCTTGGTCCCTGGTCCAGTCCTCTTGGAAAACTGGGATGTGAGTAGTACCAGTGAATATGTAGCAGTGCACTCTACCTGTGCAACACCAACCTTCAACCAACCCTTCGTTGTTGTGATTCTGAATCTTCACAACTTTGGGGCAAACAATAACCTTTAATAAGCACTTTCCTGTAGCTACATCACTACACGTTTACTTCTAATCTTTAGTTATTGTCTGCGGGCCTTCTTAAATAGTGGCTACAGGCTGAGCTAGAATCTGAATTGTCCACGGGCCTCAACTTGTTGAATAAATACATCTGTCCAAAGACACTGAAGACTTCAAACCCAATCAGAGCCACTTCCCCAAATTGGGGACTTGGTAGATCTGAGTAATACTCCAAGTCTGGTACACATTGCTGCAAATCTCTATTACTGGAAGACACCTCAGAGGGCAGAATAGTTTGTCTGCTGGCTGAGCCTAATTGTACTATGCAAAGAGCTTGCTCAGCAGAGAAGCTCTTTGAAAAGCACTGCTTCAGGGGCACTAGGCTCACAGCTCAGAGCTGCTTTGTGTCTTAAAACAGGTCATGTGTACACAGTATCAGGAGTCACCTGAGGGGTATAACTCCAAAGTAAATTCAGGAGGATAGTGATCGATATTCTGCTGAAACCAGGAGGCAGTTGGGCTCCTTTTATCTGCATGGACTATTACAAAGTTGAACAGAGGAATTAAATTCTGAAAATAAGCTGAAACTCTTGGTATTAACAGGGTCTTAAGCTAGGGATTGATTCCAATTTCTTTTACAGTTCAGCCTTTTTTATTCGAAAGGCCATTGCCCACATAAATAGGTTTAAGGAAATTCAAACTTTCTGCTAAGTGCTAATTGCTGTCTTAAATATGTTGGGGAAAAAAAAGAAACTCGGTAGATTTGTCTCCTGTCTGCTAGGAGAGTACGATCTAAGACTACATGGTATTTATAAGGGTTTCCTTAAGGTACTGGTGTAAGTTGTGATTCCCAGATTTTTCATAACTTGACTTCCCTGTCTCCCTGGCCAAGGAAAATGCCTCACATCACCCTTCTACTCAAACTTAAAAGCTTGGATTTGCTGGTGCTAGTTGCCACCATCAGACAACTTTAACTCCATTGGCACCCGTCTCCTTCTTCATCGTAAAGTTAATATTTAAGAGTGGGAGATAAGCATAGATAGCATTCCTTTTATAGTTTCACTGCCACCAGCCTATGCTGTACTCTAAGAGCCTCTCAACTGGCCTCCTGGCCTTCAGATGTTTACTCATACCTAACTTGCACACAGCTGTCCTATTGTGATAGAGAGAGAAGGCCTTCATTGGAACCCTGGTTCTGTCTGGGCCAGTGCCCACCCTGCATGGATGCAACCACTCAGCTTGGTTTGGAGCAAATTACAAATGTAATCGTCTTCCCTTGAATAGACCCAAGTCTTGCTTTCACGTTCCTCATCAGCTAGTTGGAAATGGGATTGCTTCGTGCTTAGGGACTACCTTAATTGTTCTTTCCCTTGTGGTAGTCGGTTTTGGCAATAGAAAATCCTTGTTGGAAATGGGAATCCCAGGCCCATATCAAGTTGGAGATGATGGCAGGGATATTTAAAAGCAGTGCTAATTAAGGCAAGAAGAAATCTGGCCTCTAGAAGACACAAAGTAGTAGTTTGCAGCTGTTATATTACTATCCTCAGTATCTAAAACAAGGAGGGTATCTTAACTAAAACATAAGAGAAAACAAAAAGAAAGGTCCCAAGATAAATAAAGGTGAGGCCATGAGTTTATGAGGGCTTTTGTGTTGGCAGTGAAGCAGTTACACATTACTCCACTAGGGAAATGAAGCTATGTCGGGCTATGGATGTGGCTCAAGTTCGTGATTCTGTAATTGTTCCTGGACTGTCCCGTCTGGATGGGAAAACATGGTGAGTACAGTGTCTGCTGGCAAGCCTATTGACTCTCATTAACGGGAAGCTTAAGAGGCATGTGTGAGCTGGGAAATGCACTGGACTTTCACCAATTGCTTCAATTGTCACAGTAGCAATTTCTCTTCACACCACTGATGCCTTCTCGGAAGTGGGAACTTGAGGTCTGTTTGATTCAGGGGTTATAATTCATCATAGGCTGTGGATAACAAATGACAGGTTCTGAAAAAGGGCTTAAGGTTGGAGCTGGTCGACCAGATCTTTCCTGGCAGTCTTTAGTACTTCATTTTCATCTTTTGTCTCTACTTTTTAAATCTTTACTTAAGAACAAGTTGAGCTCCGGACGTTCTCATATTAAACTTTATTCATTTATGCTAGTGGGAGAGGGACAGTGAGCATGAAGCTCCATCCAAAGGATGACTGACTTTGTAGCAATAGAACTTAGACTCATCAGGAAATTTACAGCATTGTTTTAGAACTTTCATGAATGGCATCTTTCAACTAGGAGCGCCCCCATGGAAGGAACTTAGTCCTTCTTTTTCCTCTGGATCTTCATACGGTAGACATTGCAGGGCCCTGCACGTAGTGAACAAGCAAGTGATATGTGGACTAGTTGGTTTCCCATCTTTCTTATCTCTCAGTAATTTAGAATCTACATTGAAGGAATTATTGGAGCACCTTCCCACTGGGCCTTCCTCCAATAATTCTTCAAGCACATTCTTTTTGTCTTAAAATCAAGCCATAGAACAGGCCAGGAATCTCCAATTTTTTTGCCCATCTGTGCTAAAAAGACCAAGCTTTATGTTAAAATGTCAAGTTTTTTCAAGACAGAGATTATGTGAATCTGGATGTTGGATGTTATAGTTGTTTATCAATGATAGGCATTACGATTTGTGCTATACTTTGCATTTTCAAAGTACTTTAATAGAAAGAGAAGAGAATAATGGTACTTATTTAGCATAGTATACAGTATGAAATAAAAAATACCTGTGTTCAGGGGAACCTGGATGGCTCAGTCAGTTTAAGTGTCCAAATTTTAAGTGCTGACAGTGTGGAACCTACTTGGGATTCTCTGTTTCCCTCTTTCTCTGCCCTTCTCTCTCTCTCTCTCTCTCTCTCTCTCTCTCTCTCTCTCTCTCTCTCTCAAAAATAAATAAATAAACATAAAAAAATAGGGAACACCTGGTGTTTAAATCCTGGCACTGCTATGTCCTGTGTGATTCTGGATTTGTTGCTTCTTTCTGAGACTCTTTTCTCAACTTTAAAATAGAAAATGTCAGGAGCGCCTGGGTGGCTCAGTCAGTTGAGCATCCAACTTTTGATTTCAGCTCAGGCCATGATCCCAGGGCCATGGAATTGAGCCCCACGTGAGGCTCTGCACTGAGCATAGAGCCTGCTTAAGATTTTCTCTCCATTTCTCTCCCTCTGCCCCTCTCCCCCATTCTTGGGCTATATAAATAAATATAGAAACAATGTCTTCATACCAACCTTTCAGGTTGTTGCAAGAATTAAATAAAGTGATACAATTAAATCCTCTAGTACAGTGATGGACACAAAGCCCAAGTTATGCGTCTGGTAAATTATTATGTTTATGTTCCACAGAGACAGAACAGGAGAATCATCCTTTGATTCAGCCATTGCGATGAAATCATTTTTAAATTTATATTTTCTACATTTTTGTCATTGTCTGCTTTTGAAAACATGATGTATATTTCAACATCTGCCCATGATAAAACATATACTCTTTCTTACTTTATTTTATTGGCTTAATTAATAGATTGAATGTTGTAGGATTCTAAATTATTTGAAGCTTACATGTATTCAGATAGTATCCCTATCTTTTGCCTTAGACCCTGGTGTGTGTATGATTTAAAAAATAAATGTATATGTATGTATATGTGTGTCTGTGTACATGCACATATAGACACATACCAATCTTATGAAGAGTTCAAAATGCTATATTTGGGCTGTCAGAGTACAGTGTTTAATGTTATAAATTTGAAAACAGATAAAGTAGATTTACTAAGTCTTTTTTTTTTGTTTGTTTTTCTTTCTTTTTTTTTTTTTATTTATATATGAAATTTATTGTCAAATTGGTTTCCATACAACACCCAGTGCTCATCCCAAAAGGTGCCCTCCTCAATACCCATCACCCACCCTCTCCTCCCTCCCACCCCCCATCAACCCTCAGTTTGCTCTCAGTTCTCAACAGTCTCTTATGCTTTGGCTCTCTCCCACTCTAACCTCCTTTTTTTTTTTTTTTTCCTTCCCCTCCCCCATGGGTTCCTGTTAAGTTTCTTAGGATCCACATAAGAGTGAAACCATATGGTATCTATCTTTCTCTGTATGGCTTATTTCACTTAGCATCACACTCTCCAGTTCCATCCACGTTGCTACAAAAGGCCATATTTCATTTTTTCACTAAGTCTTATATTAAACAAGGCTTCACATGGTCATTTAATTCAATTCCCACCCCCGACGCACCACCTTAATACAAAATTAAATACGATACATGCCTGCCAGGCATTCATCTAACTTGTGACAAATACTCTAAGTGACATTAAGATGACTGCTTTACAATGTAACCACTCCCTTCTCCATGGACTGTATGGATTCTTGTGGGGATCCCATGAGATATGTCAACAGTAGACCATAGTGCTGGGTACCTAAATGTTACCTATTATTTTTATCACTCCATGGTTGGACCACTCTAATTATTAGGAAATTCTTTCTTATACTGAACAATAAGCTGCCTCCTGGGTCCTAGGTTTGTATTATAAAACATATCAAAACAGGACTCCTGGGGTGGCTCAGTTGGTTAAGCATTGACTCTTGGTTTTAGGTCAGGTCATGATCTCACGGTTCATGAGTTCAAGCCCTACATCGGGCTCCACACTGGCAGTGCAGAGCCTCCTTGGGATTCTCTCTCTCTCTCTCTCTCTCTCTCTTCCCTTGCCTCTCTCTCTGTTCCTTCCTCCCCTTCATGCTCTCTCTCAAAATAAACAAATAATTTTTTAAAAAACATAAAAAACACAAGTATACCCTTTTTTTCCACATGATGGTTCTTCAAATATTTGAATATAGCTTCCATGCTCCCATGTTTTCTCCTCACTAAGCTAAATATTCTGATTGCCACAAAATGTCCCTCATAGGAGATTGTTTCCAAACACTCACCCCAGTGAGTCACTTTCCTCTGGTGATATTCAATATTACTGTTATTACCTTCCTATCATAAGAGAACACAGTGGCTGGAACAAACGATAGTGTGCCTATTATTCCTTAGGCTCCAGAGTCCACTTATTTCTTCCATGAATACAGCCTGAGTTATATCTGCTTTTCTAGAAGCTATTTCATATTGTTATCTCATGTTGAAGTTGCAAACTAACCCCCCTCAGTCTTAGTAATATGATATACATAGAGGTCATTTTTCCTCCATTCTTTTCTTCTATGGCTTTTTTTTCTACATTATATTCCATTTTCATAGTTTGGGGCTTGTCATTCCAGCCACTTTTCCTTGTACAAATAAAGATAGATATAATAACAAAGCCAGGAAATAGTGGCATTCACTATCTTCTAACTCAGAATATTCTCAGCAGATTACTAGTCTAAGTGCTGGTTTTCACCATCGCTCTGACCCTTCATGAAAGCTATGGTGAATCTGTATGGTCTGATTCTTTCTTGTTTCCCAGAGCTTCCAGCCTCTGCTCAATTCTGTTCTATATTCAAGAGAAACCATATTCTAGTCTAGTTTGTCAAGACAATGTAGAGTAGTGGCTGGCAGTCTAGTATAGGAGAAAGAACATGAGCTTTAATAGCAGACAGTTTTGGGTTTAAATCCTGGCAGTGTCACTTACTAGCTGTGTAGCCTTGGACACACTACTTAAAACCTCTCTGAGACTTAGTTTTCTGTGGTTTTAAAATATCAATGAGATAGCTTATGTATAGTAGTGTCTACAAGATAATAAATGGTGGCGACAATTATTTTTGAAACTCAGTTCCATCATCAAGTAAGTTTAAGTATACTCTCCAGCTTTGTCTTATCTACAGCCTTTTATACTTTCATCCAAAAATCATAGATTAAAATAATGAACAGGACTGGGAAAGTAGAGAGCCCTATAACCCTCCAAATTGTTGTCAATTCATTCATCACCGCTGTTTGAGCACAGTCCTTCAAGCAACTAGGAATACAGCCAACTAAACTGTCATCTGATCCATAATTCTCCATCTTTTTTATAAGGCAATTGTGAAAGATTTTCTGTGAAGCTGTCATTCTAGTATCCTTTTCAAAGAAAAAAGGTAAACAAAATTATCTTTACTTAACCAGACGTGTTCTTACACTGGCTTCTCTGGTCACCACTTACTTTCCTAAGTGCTTGTACATCATCTATTTAGTAAGCCATTCTTTAACACTGACAGCCAATAAACTCATTCATGTTTAGAATGTATGTTTCCCCTCCCTTTGAAAAAGAAAGGGGAGAAAAACATAAGAAAGATGGTACGTGTGGTCAGAGGGTGGCTTCCCAAGATTTCTTTACTTCAAAAACCATATTGCAGTTCACCCTGGACCAAAGAAAATTATATATAAAGACTATTTGAGAACATTTGACTATTTAAAAATACATTATTTGGCATAGGTTTCTAAGGTGTGGGTAGAGCTACCTGGAGTTAACAAGATAATTTTCTTTTTCAGAAACAGAGCTAGTTTGACTCTCTTGAGTTCCTCACATTTAAATATTACATTGTTCTCTGTCTCTCCCTCTCTGTCCCCCTTTAATTAGTGTATCCATCTGTTTTCCTGGTACTAAGGGGAGGCTTATTGGTTGGTAATTACAGCGTTGTCCCTAGGCTCCTATTTTGAAAATGTGTTCCACATTCATGACCTTCCAGGCTCAGGTAACAGTTGCTCTTTCCTGGGAGTCTGTTGCTTATTGTTGTTGGCACCTGTTATTTCTTCCTGTTTCACTCAAGCCAGGAATTTACTTCCCTAGAGCTTCTCAGACTATTCCTCAGTAAATCTGACCCTTTGGTTACATGACCCTAACGTCTTACTAGAAGGTGATTATACTCAGGTCTCCAGGACAAAATGCTGATCCAAACTTCCCATCCATCAGAAAGTATATGTATGAGGGAAGGCAAATGTGCACAGCATACCATAGCTTTAAGAAATGCTCCTTAGAGAGAAAATGAGAGGAGCACAGAGTGTCAAACGGATGAGTGGATGGAGGTAAGGATGAGCAGTTTGCAAGCTTGGGACACTTTTGCCAGCAGTTGGCTAAGTGCCCTTGAGCTGATTCCTCTGGCTCCTTCTCCTTAGTCGGAAGGCATATGTATTCCCCATAGGGCAATCTCCTCAAACCAACCATGAAGGTCCTGCAAGATCTGATCTTAACTTTTCTTTTTTTTTTTTTTAATTTTTTTTTCAACGTTTTTTATTTTATTTTTTGGGACAGAGAGAGACAGAGCATGAACGGGGGAGGGGCAGAGAGAGAGGGAGACACAGAATCGGAAACAGGCTCCAGGCTCTGAGCCATCAACCCAGAGCCCGACGCGGGGCTCGAACTCACGGACCGCGAGATCGTGACCTGGCTGAAGTCGGACGCTTAACCGACTGCGCCACCCAGGCGCCCCTGATCTTAACTTTTCTATTCAACACTATCGCCCACTCAGTTCTCACTAGTATGGCTATCATATTTTTGAATCAAACTTTGAGTAAAAAATTAAAACAAGTGATTGGACCAAAAGCACTTTTTACTTTTTAATTTATCTATATGAAAACCTTAATAAAGGTATAGAAATAAATTCTCATTCAATGGATCACCTATATCATATGCTTGCCATGTGCCAGGACTTTGCTAGGTACTTGATGAGCATTATGTCATAGGCTCTGCATTTACAGAGGAGGAAACTAAACTCCAAGAGGTTAATTAATTAACCCAAGGTCATATAGCAAGTTAAGTGTTAATCCTGGGACTCAAACCTGGGTCTATCTGACTCCAGAACCGATCTTTTAAAAATCATTATGTCTACCTTCCGTGTCATTTTATTCGAGTGAATAGAATGCAACAAAAAGCATACAACCCTATGCCTGAACACTTAGGATGAACTGGCTTTAGCAGACTCTCCTCCACTGCTCTCCACTAGGATCAGTATCCTCACAGATATCCAGTCTCATGTATGCATGCCCCTTTTGGCTTAGCTAATGTAATTCCCTTCCCACACCCTTCATTCACCCTTCAACCCAGAATTTTCTTCCTCCTCTCTGCCGGTGAAATTCTACCTATCGATACTTTAACTGTTTAATTCAATTCCATTTCTTCCATGAACACTTCCCTTGCTGACCTCCCCCGTGCTCCTACAGCACTTATTGTGGCAACTACAATATTTAGCACTTTATTATATACTACTTAATCTCTTTGAGGTCGGGAATCGTGTTTTGTATTTCTGTTTATCTCCATATCATCTTGTGCAGGGTCAGTTGTACAGGTGTTCAATAAATATTTGCTTTGACTCTAGTAGATATGTAATGATCAACTGAATTCATTGCGTCATATGTACTTTTTCATAGTCCTCCCTAGCCACTGATCGCATTATGAGAAATTAAACCTATGTCTGAAATCTTCAGATGAGTGTAAAATTACTTTGCAATATCTAGACACAGTACTAAAATCTTTGCTCTTTAACCTGCACTCCTGATAACACCTCACAATTCATATAACAAGACAGCTAAAAAGGTGTATTGGTGAATTAGCTGAACCAGCCAAGATGTGGATTCTACTTTCAGCTCTGCCACTTATTATGAGACCCAGGATAAGTCCTTAATTTCTCTGAGCCTTGATTTCCTTATCTGGTAAACGGGGGATAATAATTATTTTCCTCACTTCAGTGGGTCGTTAAGAAAATGTAAATGGGGGCACCTGGGTGCCTCAGTTGGTCGAGCGTCCCACTCGAGTTGATTTTGGCTCAGGCCAGGATCTCAAGGTTTCATGAGTTTGAGCCCTCCCCCCACACCACGTGTTGGGACTCTGCATAGACAGCAGGGAACCTACTTGGGATTCCCCTCTCTCCCTCTCTCCCTCTCTCCCTTTCTCTCTGCCCCTCCGCCACTCATGGTCTCTCTCTCTCTCTCTCTCTCTCTCTCTCTCTCTCTCCAAATAAATAAACTTAAAAAAAAGAAAATGTAAATGAAAAATACACTTATTGACATGTGTTGTAAAATGTAAAGCATAATGCAAGAATAGGCTATTATTATTTACTATTCTATTTCCCATGCATTTTTAATTATCTAAGAAAGAGAGCCACAGTTATCAATTATTTAGAAGTAATTCCATTACTTCCTGTGGAAAGGACTCCAGCTTAGTCCTCAAAACAAGTGTTAGACTTGGCACAGGGTATCTATCAGTTGGCCAGTGTTCCTTCAGTGATAGAATCATATGTTCCCGATCTAAAAATTGACCCATGTGGGTGCAAAGAGGAAACCACTCTGTTTTCACTGGGTAATAGGGAAGCTCTCTCTAGCTACACAGTTGCGGTCTTTTATAATAGTACTTGCCTGCTGTGCTACCCATGGGGTGAGTTAATGAACCACTAGAGAGCTGCTCTGAATTAAAAAGGTCACACCTGACATGAGCCATTTCAGCACAAACATCCTGTTCTTTTCCCCTTCACAAGGGGGAGATTTTATTTAAGACCATCACGATTTACTGAAAACTTAAATTGAGTGGATGGCAGAATGGCCCTTGCAAATAAATGTCAGGAGAAAAAAAAAACCACCAAGAATTACAGAATCATAAAAGGTGAGAGGTGAAAGATGTTTTAGAGATGATGGAGTCCAACCTCATCATCTCACAGTAAGGAAACTAACATTCAGAGAGAGAAAGTCACTTAGTGAAGATCACATAGTAAACTTAGTGACAGAGCTGACACTAGAAGCCAAGTTTCCCTAAGTGCCCATACTTCCTGTCCACTGTACTGTTCTCTCCATGAGTTCATTTAAGTTAAACGTTTGAAAATTTTTAAGTAATGATAGCAATTTTAGTGTCACTCTCTGAATTGGAACACTGCTTCTAAATCTACTATCTGGGAACAACTGGAACGTCCCATCCTCATTTATTCCGAATCAGGCACTTACATGTTTTAAAACAGTTTGCACACCTTAAAAATTTCTGCTGTTTCCATAGATGATTCAAGCAACTGTTTTACACCTACATACTACTAGGTATTTTTCTAAGTTTTTTTTTAAATCTTCAGGAAAATGAACAGGCACCAGCTTCATGAGCAGCTGGGTAACATGGTGGGATATAATGTAACAGTAGAAACTGGAAAGAGTGAATTTACATTTCAAGGCAACTGACGGGGTACCTTGAACGAATCACTCAACCTGCCTCTGTCAAATGGCAGCTATGATAGTAGCAGGATGTCTGTTTCCCTCTCTTCTCCCTTTTGCCCTTTGATCACAGTTACCTCAACCAGCATCTTGACTCCACCCCCTACTCTCTTTTGAATTTTCTGAACACTTGAATTTTCTTGGTACTCTTGGAGACCTTTTTCTGCTTCCCATTCCTTTTTCCCACCTGAGCCAACTCCTCACTCTTCTGAAAAGCCTGTTGTGGTAGGCCGGTCCACAAGTGCCCTGAAAGTCCTGAGATTCTATTAGTAAATTTGTCAGATTTTTCCAGGTTAGGAATTCAGGGCATCTAGGTTTGCTGTAACGCAGAATCCTGATTATGGGTCTCTGGTTCCCTGGATCCTGTATGTAACACATTGAATTCTTAAGTGACTTCCTTTGAGTGGCTAGACTATTAAATATGAGTGAATAATACTTTAGATAGTAGGAATGGGATGATCTGGAAGCTATGTTTTTGGAAGCATTTCAGGAGTGGTGTGTGTGTGTGTGTGTGTGTGTGTGTGTGTGTGGTGTGTGTTGTGTGGTGTGTGTGTGTGTAAGCAATAATTTAATCTTTCCTACTTTGAAGAGAAAAGAAGAGGTAGGAAATACTCTTTACAGATTGGGTATGTCAAGTAAATTGCTTTAATAATTGCAACACTGATTGTGACTGAAGGCAGAGGCATGAACTAAATCCTTCTTGCACTGCCCTTCTGGGAATTAGGGGTACTGTCTGTGACTAAAAGTCCCGGCCATCTTCAGCTAAAACTTCCCTTTTTTCCCCATGTGCATTGTGCCTCAGCTATGTAAGTCTTTTAAACTCCTAAATGGGGCTGTTGAACATTTTAAGATTCCTCAAAAGTTTTCCTGTGGACAGATATAATTATCCATCTCAGAACACTGGTTTATAAAGTATGTCAATACTTCTGGCCTATAGGAAACACTGAATCTTTTGGGCTTTCTGGGTTTAGCTAAAGTTACTCAGTTAGTGATTGTAAGTTCTTCAACCTTTTTGAGTTCCTTAGGGGGCTTCTGTAACCATGGCTGTATCTGTGGCAGATCTAGGGTTCACTTTGGTGGGCAGAGAAGCCTAGATAAAGCATGGCCCAAGTGTGGAATAGGAAAATTCTCAAACCAAGAAGCAAAAAATAAGAATCTCCTCTGATGTGTCCAAGCCATTTTGGCCTCAACTTTGGAGAGCATCAACCTCTCCTTTGCATTGACCCAAGAGAACAGAGGAAACCAGATTAATTCTTGAGGCACATGGAATTTCAGCCTCCTCTATTTAGAACTATGGAGCCGGGTTTGGTAAACTACAGCCTGTGGTTGAAATCCAGACCACTGCCTCTTTCTATAAATAAAGTTTTATTAGAATATAGCCATGCCAGACAGAGAGGAGGGAAGATGGCGGCGTAGGAGGACGCTGGGCTCACCGCGCGTCCTGCTGATCACTTAGATTCCACCTACACCTGCCTAAATAACCCAGAAAACCACCAGAGGATTAGCAGAACGGAGTCGCCGGAGCCAAGCACAGACGAGAGGCCCACGGAAGAGGGTAGGAAGGGCGGCGAGGCGGTGCGCGCTCCACGGACTGGCGGGAGGGAGCCGGGGCTGAGGGGCGGCTCGCCGGCCAAGCAGAGCCCCCAAGTCTGGCTTGCAAAAAGCGGAGGGGCCTGACGGACTGTGTTCTGACAGCAAGCACGACTTAGCGGCTGGGAGGTCATAAGTTAACAGCTCTGCTCAGAAAGCGGGAAGGCTGGAGGACAAAGGGAAGGAGAGCTGCTGAGCCCCCGGACGACAGAGCTCAGTTTGGTGGGAAACAAAGGCGCTCGCCAGCGCCATATTCCCCGCCCATCCCCCCAGCCAAAATCCCAAAGAGAACCAGTTCCTGCCAGGGAACTTGCTTGCTCCGCGCAAACACCCAACTCTGCGCTTCTGCGGAGCCAAACCTCCGGCAGCGGATCTGACTCCCTGCTGCTGCCACAGGGCCCCTCCTGAAGTGGATCACCTAAGGAGAAGCAAGCTAAGCCTGCCCCTCCTGCCCCTGTGCACCTTGCCTACCCACCCCAGCTAAGACGCCAGATCCCCAGCATCACAAGCCTGGCAGTGTGCAAGTAGCCCAGACAGGCCACCCCACCCCACAGTGAATCCCGCCCCTAGGAGAGGGGAAGAGAAGGCACGCACCAGTCTGACTGTGGCCCCAGCGGTGGGCTGGGGGCAGACATCAGGTCTGACTGCAGCTCCGCCCACCAACTCCAGTTATACACCACAGCACAGGGGAAGTGCCCTGCAGGTCCTCACCACGCCAGGGACTATCCAAAATGACCAAGCGGAAGAATTCCCCTCAGAAGAATCTCCAGGAAATAACAACAGCTAATGAGCTGATCAAAAAGGATTTAAATAATATAACAGAAAGTGAATTTAGAATAATAGTCATAAAATTAATCGCTGGGCTTGAAAACAGTATAGCTGACAGCAGAGAATCTCTTGCTACAGAGATCAAGGGACTAAGGAACAGTCACGAGGAGCTGAAAAACGCTTTAAATGAAATGCATAACAAAATGGAAACCACCACGGCTCCGATTGAAGAGGCAGAGGAGAGAATAGGTGAACTAGAAGATAAAGTTATGGAAAAAGAGGAAGCTGAGAAAAAGAGAGATAAAAAAATCCAGGAGTATGAGGGGAAAATTAGAGAACTAAGTGATACACTAAAAAGAAATAATCTACGCATCATTGGTATCCCAGAGGAGGAAGAGAGAGGGAAAGGTGCTGAAGGGGTACTTGAAGAAATAATAGCTGAGAACTTCCCTGAAGTGGGGAAGGAAAAAGGCATTGAAATCCAAGAGGCACAGAGAACTCCCTTCAGACGTAACTTGAATCGATCTTCTGCACGACATATCATAGTGAAACTGGCAAAATACAAGGATAAAGAGAAAATTCTGAAAGCAGCAAGGGGTAAACGTGCCCTCACATATAAAGGGAGACCTATAAGACTTGTGACTGATCTCTCTTTTGAAACTTGGCAGGCCAGAAAGAGTTGGCACGAGATTTTCAGTTTGCTAGACAGAAAAAATATGCAGCCGAGAATCCTTTATCCAGCAAGCCTGTCATTTAGAATAGAAGGAGAGATAAAGGTCTTCCCAAACAAACAAAAACTGAAGGAATTTGTCACCACTAAACCAGCCCCACAAGAGATCCTAAGGGGGACCCTGTGAGACAAAGTACCAGAGACGTCACTACAAGCATAAAACATACAGACATCACAATGACTCTAAACCCATATCTTTCTATAATAACACTGAATGTAAATGGATTAAATGCGCCAACCAAAAGACATAGGGTATCAGAATGGATAAAAAAACAAGACCCATCTATTTGCTGTCTACAAGAGACTCATTTTAGACCTGAGGACACCTTTAGATTGAGAGTGAGGGGATGGAGAACTATTTATCATGCTACTGGAAGCCAAAAGAAAGCTGGAGTAGCCATACTTATATCAGACAAACTAGACTTTAAATTAAAGGCTGTAACAAGAGATGAAGAAGGACATTATATAATAGTGACAGGGTCTATCCATCAGGAAGAGCTAACAATTATAAATGTCTATGCGCCGAATACCGGAGCGCCCAAATATAGAAAACAATTACTCATAAACATAAGCAACCTTATTGAGAAGAATGTGGTAATTGCAGGGGACTTTAACACCCCACTTACAGAAATGGATAGATCATCTAGACACACGGTCAATAAAGAAACAAGGGCCCTGAATGAGACATTGGATCAGATGGACTTGACAGATATATTTAGAACTCTGCATCCCAAAGCAACAGAATATACTTTCTTCTCGAGTGCACATGGAACATTCTCCAAGATAGATCATCTACTGGGTCACAAAACAGCCCTTCATAAGTTTACAAGAATTGAAATCATACCATGCATACTTTCAGACCACAATGCTATGAAGCTTGAAATCAACCACAGAAAAAAGTCTGGAAAACCTCCAAAAGCATGGAGGTTAAAGAACACCCTACTAACGAATGAGTGGGTCAACCAGGCAATTCGAGAAGAAATTAAAAAATATATGGAAACAAACGAAAATGAAAATACAACAATCCAAACGCTTTGGGACGCAGCGAAGGCAGTCCTGAGAGGAAAATACATTGCAATCCAGGCCTATCTCAAGAAACAAGAAAAATCCCAAATACAAAATCTAACAGCACACCTAAAGGAAATAGAAGCAGAACAGCAAAGGCAGCCTAAACCCAGCAGAAGAAGAGAAATAATAAAGATCAGAGCAGAAATAAACAATATAGAATCTAAAAAAACTGTAGAGCAGATCAACGAAACCAAGAGTTGGTTTTTTGAAAAAATAAACAAAATTGAGAAACCTCTAGCCAGGCTTCTCAAAAAGAAACGGGAGATGACCCAAATAGATAAAATCATGAATGAAAATGGAATTATTACAACCAATCCCTCAGAGATACAAACAATTATCAGGGAATACTATGAAAAATTATATGGCAACAAATTGGACAACCTGGAAGAAATGGACAAATTCCTGAACACCCACACTCTTCCAAAACTCAATCAGGAGGAAATAGAAAGCTTGAACAGACCCATCACCAGCGAAGAAATTGAATCGGTTATCAAAAATCTCCCCACAAATAAGAGTCCAGGACCAGATGGCTTCCCAGGGGAGTTCTACCAGACGTTTAAAGCAGAGATAATACCTATCCTTCTCAAGCTATTCCAAGAAATAGAAAGGGAAGGAAAACTTCCAGACTCATTCTATGAAGCCAGTATTACTTTGATTCCTAAACCAGACAGAGTCCCAGTAAAAAAAGAGAACTACAGGCCAATATCCCTGATGAATATGGATGCCAAAATTCTCAATAAGATACTAGCAAATCGAAATCAACGGCATAGAAAAAGAATTGTTCACCATGATCAAGTGGGATTCATTCCTGGGATGCAGGGCTGGTTCAACATTCGCAAATCAATCAACGTGATACATCACATTAACAAAAAAAAGAGAAAAACCATATGATCCTGTCAATCGATGCAGAAAAGGCCTTTGACAAAATCCAGCACCCTTTCTTAATAAAAACCCTTGAGAAAGTCGGGATAGAAGGAACATACTTAAAGATCATAAAAGCCATTTATGAAAAGCCCACAGCTAACATCATCCTCAACGGGGAAAAACTGAGAGCTTTTTCCCTGAGATCAGGAACACGACAGGGATGCCCACTCTCACCGCTGTTGTTT
>NW_024420481.1:3583032-3586500 GCF_014898765.1 Herpailurus yagouaroundi
AATGGTGCTGGGAGAACTGGACAGCAACATGCAGAAGGTTGAAACTAGACCACTTTCTCACACCATTCACAAAAATAAACTCAAAATGGATAAAGGACCTGAATGTGAGACAGGAAACCATCAAAACCCTAGAGGAGAAAGCAGGAAAAGACCTCTCTGACCTCAGCCGTAGCAATCTCTTACTCGACACATCCCCAAAGGCAAGGGAATTAAAAGCAAAAGTGAATTACTGGGACCTTATGAAGATAAAAAGCTTCTGCACAGCAAAGGAAACAACCAACAAAACTAAAAGGCAACCAACGGAATGGGAAAAGATATTTGCAAATGACATATCGGACAAAGGGCTAGTCTCCAAAATCTATAAAGAGCTCACCAAACTCCACACCCGAAAAGCAAATAACCCAGTGAAGAAATGGGCAGAAAACATGAATAGACACTTCTCTAAAGAAGACATCCGGATGGCCAACAGGCACATGAAAAGATGTTCAGCGTCGCTCCTTATCAGGGAAATACAAATCAAAACCACACTCAGGTATCACCTCACGCCAGTCAGAGTGGCCAAAATGAACAAATCAGGAGACTATAGATGCTGGAGAGGATGTGGAGAAACGGGAACCCTCTTGCACTGTTGGTGGGAATGCAAATTGGTGCAGCCGCTCTGGAAAGCAGTGTGGAGGTTCCTCAGAAAATTAAAAATAGACCTACCCTATGACCCAGCAATAGCACTGCTAGGAATTTATCCAAGGGACACAGGAGTACTGATGCCTAGGGGCACTTGTACCCCAATGTTCATAGCAGCACTCTCAACAATAGCCAAATTATGGAAAGAGCCTAAATGTCCATCAACTGATGAATGGATAAAGAAATTGTGGTTTATATACACTATGGAATACTACGTGGCAATGAGAAAAAATGAAATATGGCCTTTTGTAGCAACGTGGATGGAACTGGAGAGTGTGATGCTAAGTGAAATAAGCCATAGAGAGAAAGACAGATACCATATGGTTTCACTCTTATGTGGATCCCGAGAAACTTAACAGGAACCCATGGGGGAGGGGAAGGAAAAAAAAAAAAAAAAAGGAGGTTAGAGTGGGGAGAGAGCCAAAGCATAAGAGACTGTTGAGAACTGAGAGCAAACTGAGGGTTGATGGGGGGTGGGAGGGAGGAGAGGGTGGGTGATGGGTATTGAGGAGGGCACCTTTTGGGATGAGCACTGGGTGTTGTATGGAAACCAATTTGACAATAAATTTCATATATAAATTAAAAAAAAAAAAAAAAGAACATAGCCATGCCAGTTGTTTACATACTGTCTCTGGCTGCTTTAGCACTGTATGAGCCGAGTGGAGTAGTTATGACACAGGCAATATGGTACACAAAGCCTAAAATATTTATAATCTGGTCCTGTATAGAAGAGTTTGCCAGCCTCTGGTCTAGATTAACATTGAGGGCTTGAATGGAAATATGAAGGTCACTTGGATTGAAATTTCAAGTAAAAGTAATTTATAAGTTACATAGCTACAATCCCATAGTATAAAATTTTTAGACAGTAAACAAAGATATAAAGAACAATGTGAAAATCATTTGCAACCACAACACCCAAATAAAACATTTTGGTATATACCTTTTCTGGCTTTTTTTGGCAGGTATATCTATTTTTTTAAAATGAAAACAATTTAATTATATTGTACATACTGTTTTTTTAGCCTGACTTTTTTCACTTATTAATGTATCTTGGCATCTTTCCATGTCCATAAACATAGATCTACATCATCATTCCTACTGGCTCCAAAGTATTCCATTATATAAATAGATATAATTTAATTTATTTAACCAGTCCTCTATTATTGGATAGTTGGGTTATTTCTAATTTATTTTCTTATTATAGCAATATCATAAGAGACATTCATCATATGTACATCTTTTCACACTTGTATTTTTTTATGTTCTTTTACAATTTTTTAGAAATCACCAGTTAATTCTATGATGTCAGAAAAAAATCCTACAGTCCTCTGTTCTGGGGTGAATGGATGCTTTCATAAATAGAGGAGGTTTCAGTTATATTAATGTAGACACAGAGTCAGAGGGACTGGGAGGTCACCTTTCCTCACGGGTAGGTTGAATTAGTGTATCCACCCGAGATCATTAAATAACAGCTTTGCCACTTAAAACATGTGCATCTCGCTAGGTTTTTGTGAAAGCTTCTAGTCACATTAAATATTAATGACTGACAGCAAAGCATTGCTTCAGGAGAACATAATGGCCCAAAGGAAACTGGGAGGCTCTATTAAAAAAAAAAAATAGACACACACACACAAAAAAAACCCCACAGCACTTCTAGCAGGATCAAATTTCTGATGGAGATAATAGAACTGGCAGCCAGAAGAGAAGGTAGGAAAGACAGGAAGGTACTATGCCCTATGGAAATGAGCTGAACACAAAATTCACTGGGAAGCCCAAGAAGCTCCTGTCTGCCCCTGAAGCATTAGGGAAGATGGGAAATGGGCACAGAGGTGAAGCTATCCCTGCACTGTTCCCATGGGACAGCCACATCCCTATTGCTACAGCAGGCATGTACATGAATGGGGTTCTTGGTTCACCTTAGAATGCCTTAATTCAGACACATTTAACATTCACCTGACCCATGGAATTCTGCTGATTGTAGGTAGACCACCTGGGGTAGGCATCTTTCAGTGGATTTAATAAACAGAGCCAGTGTATGGGGAGGCCTAAAAGTCAGTGTTAATCAAAGCGGATTGTTAAATGTCGTTACAGAAAAGAAGAGAAGAGCAAGAAAGACTATTGTGTTTGTTTGAAAATACTCAGCCAGTGGTATAAATGCATTCTCCCTGTAGTGTTCCATCGTTCAGAGGGAAAAGCAAACTGCTCTTTAATATTTTGTGCAACCACTCACCTGTGAACCATTAGCCCTTAGAAATGAGATGTCAACACTCAATTGATCTTTACTCAATGCTTTCCTTCCAAGTTGCCTGAAGTACTGCATGGCATCCATGAGAGGTAAAGAGATGCCCAATTACCCAGACACATGGAGGCAGAGGAATTTCTGCTGTCTTCCTTGTCAAGCCTATAATCCTCTGTCTTTCCTCCTGGACCACTCTAAGCTTTCTCTTTCCTTCTCTATGCTGCCTTCAAGGGGAGAACTGTCCTGTGGCTTCTCTCTGTTGTCTCTTTTCTTCAGGAGCAAAGCAGAAAAATACTATTTGCTCAAATATCCCCTTTGCTTAAAGAATCTCAGAGGAGGCTTTGGTACCAGCAACAGAGCTGCTTGCATGACTTTAAGGAACTTTACTAGTTCTGACTCTAACCCAAAGCTTCTTAACCTTCATTAGTTGTGTCATATACCCCCCAGTTTCCAAATGTGTAAGAGCAATAACTAATAACTGACATCCCAGTGAGAGGAGCAGGCACTATATCTGCAGGAAAAATCTGCCTTGCTTTCTTTCCTACACT
>NW_024420481.1:3586600-3646600 GCF_014898765.1 Herpailurus yagouaroundi
GGGGGGGGGGGGGCGGGGGGGAGATGTCTGCACTTCACTGGATTAGCCTGCCAAGCTGGAAACCCTGCTATAATCTGGGACACAGATCTGAACTCGATCGGAAACAGGAGAGTCTGTCTCTACTCTGCTTCTTCTGTTTTTACACACCTTTCCCCCCTTCCTTTTTTGAAAAGTTGAACCTTTTTTGAAATAATCAGAGAGCTTCCATATACTTTTTACCCAGTAACATCCTGCAGAACTATAGTACAGTAGCACAACCAAGATACTGTCATTGGTGTAGTCAGGATGCAGAATGGTTCAGTCACCACAAGGATCCCTCCTGTTGCCCCCCTCCCTACTGCCTTATGTCAGCCACTAATATATTCTCCATTTCTGTAACTTTGGCATTTATATAAATAAAATCTTGCAGTATTTAACCTTTCTAGATTGTCTATGTTACTCAGCATAACTCCCTCAAGATTTATTCAGATAATTGTGTGTATCAATAGTCAATTGTGTAGTATTCCATTGTATGGATGTGCCATAGTTTAATATTCACCTGTTGAGAACATCTTGTTTTTTTCCAGGTTTTTACTATTATAAATAATGCTACTATTTACATTCATGTACATGTTTTTATGTGAACGTACATCTTCATTTCTCTGGGATAAATGCACAGAGTGCAATGTCTGGGTCATTTGGTAGTTGCATGTTTAATTTTTAAAAGAAACAGCCAAACTTTTCCAAAGTGATTGTACCATTTCACATTTCCACATTCATAGTGTATGAATGGTCCAGATCTTTACATCTTTACCAGTATTTGGTGTTGTCATTTTTTCCCCAGCTTTACTGAGGTAAAGTTGACAAATAAAATTGCAAGATATTTAAAGTGTACATGATGATTTGATATACACTATGGAAGGATTCACCCCATCAAGTTAACACATCCCTTACCTCATATATTTATGTGTGTGTGTGTGTGTGTGTGTGTGTGTGTGACATTTAAGTCCTACTCTCTTAGCAAATTTCAATTATACAGTAGTGTTATCAACTATAGTTGCTATGTTATTCATTAGGTCCTCAGATCTTATTCATTTTATAACTGAACGTTTGTGCCCTTTTACCAACCTTTCCCCATTTCTCCTATCCTGTAGCCCCTGGCATCCACTTTTCTGCTCTGCTTCTATGAGTTTGACTTTATTTTAGACTCCACATATAAGTGATACCAGGTGGTATTTGTCTTTCTTTGTCTGGCTTCTTTCACTTAGCATAGTATCTTCCATGTTCATCCATGTTGTTGCAAATGACAAGATTTCCTTCTTTTTAAAGATTGTATAATACTCCTTTGTCTATATATACTACATTTCTTTATCCATTCATCTGTCAACAGACACTTAGGTTGTTTCCATACTTGGCTATTGTGAATAATGCTGCTGTCAATGTAAGAATACAGATATCTCTTCAAGATAATGATTTTATTTACTTTAGATATATACCCAGGGGTGGGATTGCTGAATAATATGGCAGTTCTATTGTTAATTTCTTGAAGACCTCCATACTGTTTCCCATAGTGTCTGTACCAGTTGACATTGCCACAAACGGTGTACAAGAGTCCCCTTTTCTTCACACCCTTGCCAACAGTTATTACCTCATCATTTTTGTTATTATTATTATTATTATTATTATTATAGACATCCTAACAGGTGTAAACTGATATCTCATTGTGGCCTTGATTTGCATTTCCCTAATGATTACTGATATTGAGCACCTTTTCAATGTACCATTTGTTTGTACAAACACCATTTGTTTGCATTCCTTGGAAAAATGTCTATTTAGACCTTTTTCCCATTTTTAATTAGGCTATTTGTTTTTTACTATTGAGTTGTATGAGTTCCTTGTATATTTTGATATTAACTTACCCTTATTGGATATGTGGTTTACAAATATATAACTTTTTAAATTTTAGCCATTCTGACAGATGTGTAATGATCTCTTATTGTGGATTTAATTTGCATTTCCCCAATAGCTAATGATGTTAAACATCTCTTCATGTGAAAATTTGCCACTTATATATCCTCTTTGGTTAAATGTCTCTCCATGTCTTTTGCCCAATTTCTAATTGAATCATTTGTCTTTTTTTCTATTGACTTTTGAAAGTTTTTTATATATTCTAGATACTAGTCCTTTGTCAAATATGTGGCTTGCAAATATTTTCCCCCACTTTGTAGTCTGTCTTTTCATCTTCTTAATAAGGTCTTTCACAGATGAATAGTTTTTAATTTTGATGAGATCTCATTTATCAATTTTTCCTTTTATGGGTCATGCTTATGGTGTCAAGCCTAGCCCAAGAACTCTTTTTAGCATTAGATCCCAAAGATTTTTTTCCCTGATTTTTCCTCTAAGGTTTTACATTTAACATTTAAGTCCATGTTTCATTTTGAGTTAATTTTTGTATAAGGTATCTATGACTTAGGGCAAGTTTCTTTTTCTTTTTTTTTTTTTTTTCCCTACAGATGTCCAGCATTTGCTGAAAATCATTGAATTTGTTTTGTGCCTTTATCAAAAGTCAATTTTGAATATTTGTGGGGGTCACATCTTTATGTCCCCAGCACCACCACTTTCATCCACACCTCCAAAACTGGCAAAAGAGAGCAAAGAAACTGAGGATGTTATGACAGTGTGATTTTTAGTAAATAATACTACAGAAAGAATAGTAGCTAACATATATGGAATCTTTACTCTTTGCTGGAAACCTTATTCATTCCTCATAACATTCTGTAATGCACATACTATTATTTCCATTTTGTAAATGAGAAAACTGATTCAGAGGGGTTAAGTACCTTGTTTATGGTTAGTGGTAAATCTGGGAGTCAAATTCAGGTCTTGATCGTAGGACCCATCTTAAGCATTAGGCCACCCCTCCTCTCAATACCACTTCTTCATGTGTCAGATCATCCAACCACCCTGGCTAAAAACCACTTCTCTAATCTATAATCATAATAATGACAGCAACAGAGGACTAATTCCTGTTTTGAATGTGAAGGCAAGTCTTTACTGGTTTATAGCAACTCTCGGTTTATTACCATTGGTCTTCTCACTCTTCAGGAGGAAGTTCTAACTGGAGCAACAAACCCCTCATATCACCTATTCTACCTGTCCCCATCAGCTGCTACAGTATAAACCACCAAACTGCTCTGAGGCAGTGCTCCATTTCTCATTCCATTCTTAGCAATGTGATCCTTTTATGTGTATATGTGTGCATATATGTGCAGGATAGAGGGAAAGAGGGAAGGCTAGTAAAGGTTTAGGGGGACTTTGGCCTCCAAGTGTATGCTGGAAATTTCCCAGTGATTGAGTAGGCTGACTGATTAACCATGATGCTTTTAGTGTCTCTGAATTTGATCTGGGTCGGTGCTTCCTAAATTCTCCAAAGATGATCTTGTATCATATACAGGGAGCATTTTAGTTGATTGTCAGACCTTGAGATTTACATTTCCTTATTCTCTCCTATTTAACTGCTTGCCTTCCATTTTGCATTCATTGAGTTTTGGGGAGGCAGTATTGCAGTTTTAGGTGGTGGGAGGGGCAGGGAAGCATAAAGGCATAAAGAGAACAAAATTAGAAAGGTAGTGGTTAATTACCAACACGTGTCTGGGAAAATGCTTTATTGAAATTCAGAAAGAACTCAGCTGCACAAATCCATGAGTAATACAAAAATTATGATGATGTTCTGTCACTGATAAAAACCATTTATCCTTGTGGCACTTGAAAAACATCCTGACATAACAACTCCAAACACCTAACTTCTATCCTGAGGTTTCAGAAATTTTTCCAGAATTCAGAACATTGCAAGCTGTCTGGAAATTTCTATAAATGCATTCACAGGAAAGCCAAGTCAAAAACAGAAAATATTTTATCTCTGGCCATGGAGGAAACAAACCTGAACTTTGAAAGAAGGATTCTGTAGGCAATCATAGAGATTTTGAGTTCAATATTCATCATTTTGTAAAGAGGGTAGTCATTTTGAGACTGTCTTCACAGATACGCACTTCTTTGGAACACCTGAACTATGGAATTTCAAGTACAGTTTGAATTCGGAATGATCATAAAGCCTTTAAGTCTCATGACCCAAACACTCTTCAGGCTCCACTTCCCTTTCCTATCTAGCAGGTTCTTTCTTCCTCATTAAAATAATTCCAACAGCTAAGAGGTCATGGTGTCCTAATTCATTTTCTTTCATGGAAAGCAGGAAAGAGAAGACATCTACTGCCTCCTGAAAAATTAAGATGCTCTTTTCCCTTTAGACCTTGCTTCTGGGACAAGGCCACCCTTCTTACCTTCAGTCCCTTCCTTTGCCCTGGGAATCATCTTACTTTGAGATCTAGGAAGAAGAAGCTACCTGTATTGGTCTGGGGAAAATCAGGAAAGAGAAAACAACACAGTAATCTGAACAGAGAAAGTTTAATATAAGTATTAACTATAACAGGAGATGGCTAGTAAGAAGTAAAAAGAACTGTAAAAATGTAGGAATAGTAGAGATAAGGTGCAGCCACTATATGCACTGCTGAGTTAGAACAACCAAGGTGCAATGCCTTCCCCAGGGCTGAGATCCAGATCTCGTAGTAAAGGATACAGTTGCGGCTCACTGGATTTAGCAGAGAAATTGTTGTGGTGCTGTGCCAACATAACTCGCTAGAATTCTGCCTCCTGGAACTTTATAGAAATATGCCCTGTGGAACTTCTGGGAAATCTATTCTCTACAGTGCCAAGGAAAGCTGCTCACTCGGAGGGATCTTAGCATAGGCACTTCACTATAAAACCACCCGAGAAAGGGGTACTGGGAGATGCTGCTTGATGCTGCTGATTACCATGTACTACAGGAACTTCATGCTGGGAAAGCTGCAGGCACTGCAGAAACCTGGGGCTGAGGAAGCTGTGTGTGCTGCTAGAGTGAGGCCCTGGGAAGGTGGGTGTTTACACTGCAGGAGCCTGCAAGGCAAGCACACCAGCACACTGGTACCAGGAAGAAAAACCCCTTCCTTCTGAAATGTTTCTCTTGTACCCCCTACTGACAAAGCTTAACACTGTATCAACTGACAAATGCAAAATACTTAAAGGGCCCAGAACCCTTTTCAGAGAGCAAGTAACAAGGGTGAATTTGGAGTAAGAGGCAATACGTTGATAACTTGCATATCGACCCAGCTCAGATAATAGTAAGTCTCTAATAGCTCCTAGATCCAGCTCATGTTCTGAGTGGTCTCTCATCCTCTTATAATTAGGGAATAAAGGGATAGAAATCAGCTACCCTCTATCTCCCTATGTCTTTAATCACCCTTCCCCACATCCTGTGTAAAACCAGCCCCCAGGGAAAATGGTAGCTCTAGCTCTAGCTCTACTATTCAACGTCTCCTGCTCTACTAAATTCAAGTTACCCTCAACACTTTGTTCTCCACCTACCTTCAGTGTACCAGTTGGAATGGGGACAAACATTTACCAAATGTCTGACATATGTCACATGGCAGTAGAGGTGGTAGAGTTCAGTGGTTAAGAGCCTGGGCTTTGGAATCAGAATTTGATTAGAATCTTCTGCCACTTACTGTCTCTGTGATCTTGGGCAAGGTCTTTAACTTCTGTGAACCAAATGTGAATAAAGATAGTCATACCTGCAACTCAAGAAGGTTGTGAGGACTAAGCATAAACAATGTACCAAATATAATGCCCAACACTTAGGGTCAAAAGAGAGAAAGGTGTGTTCAAATCTTGGCCCATCTTTTACGTTGTGAGGTCTTTAAGCAAGCTACTTAAACTTTCCAGACTCACTTTGCTCCTCCATAAAATGAGAATCAAAATACCTGCTTCATAAGGTTGTTATGAGGATAAAATGCATATAAACTGCCTAGTGCAGTAATATGCAGAGAGAAGGTGCTCAATAAGTGGTAGTTATAAATAGAGGTGTGTCCCCATCGGGCATTGTGCTATATACATCTGTTAGTTTGTTTACTGCCTATTTCCTTTGTGTTCCCTACACTCACCCTAGCCTCTCGAATCTAGTACTTCTGCCTGCAGAAGGAGCATGAACAACATTCTTGACCAGATGACTGCCTACTGCAGGGACCCGACAGACATTCCTCTTAGCCCACAGGCCCTCCTGAGATGGAGATGGAAGGGCTTAGTTATTTATTCTGGCTTATGACAAAAGATCTTCATCTCTTGGCAAAGAACTAATTTCCTTAGTAGTTACACAATTGCTTCTTTGAAGTTGGTCACACACCAGGGGAAGAAAGAGCCAACTCCCAGACCTCTAAATCATCCTAAAATCGAAGTCTCATTCTACTCCCAGTCATTAGAGAGAAAGTAGGAAGAAAAGGGAAATGAGACTAAATCTTTTTGAAAAGAGCACGTTTTTCTAATGTCAGTGCAATATGCCCCTGACACAGAACATACCAAATGCCATATACATACTCCTCCTTTATTGAAAAAAAACTTTAGGTGCTTCACAAGCAGCCATTTATCCTCATGTATAAATATTTGGTTGATCTACTGCATAAGTGAAATCCCTGGGTACGACATCTTAACCGTTGTGTTTGAAACTCACACAACTTAGTAGGAGGCAGGGGTAGGCATGAAAATTGGAGGAGTCTGACTGTCCAATCAGTCTCTCCCACTGGGCATGCTTGTCAGAGCTCTTCTATGCTATGGGCCCCCAGCCATTATTTGCAGTGTATATTCCACAGGTATTAATCATACCCAAGGAACCTCTGCTTCACAAGGAAATCTTATACACAAGGAATAAGGCTTTGCTTTACTGGAGATCTCTTTATATTGCAGTTGATGAGGACTAAAGGCACCGTTTAGGGGATATTTCCTTGGAACTCACAAATAAAGACTTGTAGCAAGTCCTTTGCCTCTGAGCTAGTATGCGACATGCCATTTGAAACTGTTTAGTAGTATGTGCCCAAGTTTTTTTGTCTGTCCAGCTTGCAGTCTGAAGGGTGTCCCACAAAGTAAGGCATACATGATGCTCCTGTAATTTTTTTAAACATAAATTTGTGAGAATTCTTACTTTCTCATTTGATGCTGTTACTCAGCAAAACTCTCATGCTTGACTCTCTAGCACCAGAGTGTGCCGAACACCTCATGCCCAATATGATTGCTTAGACATTCCCTCCAGGCAGAAATTGTGATTCTGACTCACCCTTTTACCCAGCCTGTACCTAAAAATCTTGCAGCTGGCATTTGCTCTCAAAAGATAGTATAGCTGCAGGCCATCACCTCTAGAGAAACAGGAAGTGCTCACCTTGCCAATTTCCCACATGTCCTATCTAACTTTCTGAGCAATTTCACTAGCATTCCTACAAAGGAAACTTAACACTAACTGGCAAAGACAAGCCTACCCAAACGGAGACCTTGGAACACAGCTGCTCTTCTGGCAGAGAGGCAATTGCTGCTCATGGTGACACAGCTCTGCTGAGTAGGCACACACAGGTGAGAATGGGTGACACAAGGTACCCCAGCAGCTACTGGGTGTTGAGGGGGAGTATATCTACCACCCAGAGACCTGGATATGGGATTAGGATAAAAATGATTTTATAACTTTTTTTTTTTATTTGAGAGAGAGACAGAGAGAGAGAGAGAGAGAAAGAGAGGGAGTGGAGGAGAGGGGCAAAGAGAGAAAGAGAATCTTGAGCAGGCTCCATGCAGAGCCAAACATGGGGCTTGATCCCATGACCCTGGGATCATGACTTAAGCTGACATCAAGAGTCCAACATTCAACCAACTGAGCCACTCAGGCACCCCTAGGATAAAAATGATTTTAAAAGAGCACAAAAACATGACACATTTGTTTACATTGATTCGAATGGTTTGAAAGGAGAGTTCTTTATTTTTCAGCCTCTGCCATTGTTTTAATTTTTTTTTTTTTTTTTTTTTTTTTGCTTTCTCCACTGAAGCAGAAGACAGCAAGGACAGCTCCTCAGTCTCCCACCATATGTCTCTGCTTCTTGGCTACCCCTACCTGACTCACCTTCTATTGCAGGGGGCGGAAGAGCTATAGATGTTAGGATTTGTTTTGCTTTTTAGGCTCAAAAAAATTTTTAAAGGCAAAAAACATGTTTAACAGATAAAAAGTGACTAGCAGTTCATACCCTGGGAAGACAGAATAAGAGAAGATAGATTAATATTCCTGTAGGAAAGATTTTTTCATGTGGGCTTAATATAAGGAATAACTTTGATCATAAAGATTTCCATGAGGATTAAGACAATACTTAAGGAGATTGCAGCTGTGGGTAGGAGTATCTGCTTCTTTATGCTGCGTGTTTGGGTAAAAATAGATCCTCTACCTCCAGGCTGATATTCAGACAGTGTACGCTGAATGGCTATATCAGTTTAATAATAGTGAATAAAACTCTGGTACCAGTTGGTAAATAGTTACTGCCAAGAACCCCATAAGTCATCACTGGGTACCCTGGCCAATAAATAATCACTGCCCAGATCCCCCTAAATGACCACCTGTCACACAGGCCACCCTGATCCTCCTGGTATTCCCCCAGGCTTCCCCATTGTCTAGCAATAATGGATTGACCTCTGGCACAGCCAAGGCGCCTCCTGGATCCTGCTCAACTGCTAAGGTTCAGTGTCCAGTTCTGTTAGCTCATGCCTTGCTGCTGTTTGAATATTTTGAATATACTGTCTGGTTCCCCAATTTTATCCCCATGACTTGAGATCATTTTGGAAGACAGAGCTAACCAGCTTACCAGGGGTATCCCTAGTAGAGGTTATTGCTCTTAGGTAGGCTAAGCTTAGTTAGTGAAAGAAAAAAATTAATATGGAGAATATTAACAAGATTAACTTGGGGAGCATTTTTTTTTAATTTTTTTTTCAACGTTTATTTATTTTTGCGACAGAGAGAGACAGAGCATGAATGGGGGAGGGGCAGAGAGAGAGGGAGACACAGAATCGGAAACAGGCTCCAGGCTCTGAGCCATCAGCCCAGAGCCTGACGCGGGGCTCGAACTCACGGACCGCGAGATCGTGACCTGGCTGAAGTCGGACGCTTAACCGACTGCGCCACCCAGGCGCCCCTAACTTGGGGAGCATTTTTAGAAAAGTTACGGAAAGCATTTCTGTTCAAAAACATAACCAACAAGTCCTGTGAGCCACCATTATTGTCAGGCAATCCAATGCTCTCAGCAGATTAAAGTAGGTAAAATCTGATATAGCACTATACTGGCTATTTCTTCATTCACTATGCCATATCCTAGGGGTAAGTTAACAGTATATGAGGTACCATTCCTGCCCCAAAAGTTCTTAAATCCTGCAGTGGAAATATTGCAGGCACCCAGTTAACTATTCATACAAGGTAAAATGCTAACAGGCATTTAGAGAATCACATGAGTGCTAAATGTCTCTTAGGTATAAAGTCAGCATACTTTCTGTGGAACCCCCAGACTAGAAAATGTTCAGTTCCTGTGAAACAAAATAAGGGGGTTCACTTAGACAAAATCAGATTATCTCTGTAATATTATATTAGTACTGACTCTGTGATGATGAGTAATATCTATTAAAAAACTTATTGAAATCAGTAGAATGATGCAAAACAGAGCATTGAAGGATTCCTTCTGTTCCCATGATGGAAACATATTGGATAATTTTGATTCACTTATCATCTTCTATGAAATTATATTTGCTAATAGAATGCAAACATCATTGGCAAAGAAAGAAGAGCAGAGATGAATCATTATGATGAATGTTCAAATAAAGAGCATCAGATTCAGGAAGTTACATTATTATATTGCCTAAATAAAACCAACCACGATTTCCCACTGCGAACAATCTTAGGCCTTTATATATAACACACTTGTTAAAGTGCAGCAACTGGAACACTGATTCCTCCTGGGTAATGCTGGGGTTGGTACTACTGTTGCAGTGGCCCTCTGGAAACCTCACATTGTTTTCCTGTTTGAGGTTCTCTTAGCCCTCTTGGGTAAGATGCATTCTTTGTAATTTGTTGGTATCTATTTGGCTTTCTTCATTTCTTTTTTTTTTTTTTAATTTTTTATTTTTGAGAGACAGAGTACAAGTAGGGGAGGGGCAGAAAGAGAGGGAAACACAGAATCCGAAGCAGACTCCAGGCTCTGAGCTGCCAGCATAGAGCGTGATGTGGGGCTCAAACTCACGGACCAGAAGATCATGACCTGAGCTGAAGTCACATGCTTAACCAACTGAGCCACCCAGGAGCCCCTGGCTTTCTTCATTTCTGATTAGCAATCTCCTGCCCCAAACTTTCTACCATGAGCTGGAATGGGAAGGGGAATGTGGAAACATGGCATGTCTCGTACCATCTGCAAACCCACTCACCTTCCAGCCTTACCCTGGGATCTCTGGCACTTGCCAAATGGCTTCCCTGTATGATAAACTCGAAAGGATTGAAGTTGCATCTGTGTGTGGTAGGGAATGGGCTCTCTTCAGAGAGAGCCTCATGTCAGACATGATGTTTGTCTTACTCTTTTGCCTCATTCACGGAATCAGTTCTCACTGAGTGCCTACTGTGCACCAAGTGTAGCCTCTTTCACTTTATTCCTAGAAGTCAATCTGCCTGTCTTTTCCCACATGGTTTGGCCAATTCGTTGGTGTCCTGAAATGTATCAACCTCAGTTCTCCCCTCTGATGAGCTTAAGTGGAATTTAATAATCCCTGCTAAATTGTCTTGTGACTCTGTCACATGAATAAAGTCTATGGACTCTAGGTTAGAGTGTAAGCATCAGATTAATTTTACTACAAAGGTCAGGCAGCTATCCTGGCATTCTGTTTTGCTTGAAGGTTAGTCACTGCATGCTTGACCCAAACCTTCCTGTCTGAGCTGTATTCAAAACAGATTTCAAGATATAGCCAGATTGAAAAACAGACACTTGGAGTAAAAGACTGTATACTCTGACCCCACTGGAAATAGCAAGCAGCTTTAGTGATTTTATGTGTATATACAATACATCATCATCTCTAGGAGGTGATGGGCACTAACCTCAGCACCTCTTGTTCCCAAAGCAAATGTATGCTCATCTTTTCCACCTAGCTGCTCATGTCAGAGGAAAGAAATATTTCTTCCTAAATGACTTCTAAGCTTCTTGCCCGGGAAGTGTTGCCCCTGGGGAAGCAGGACCTATCAGAGGAGTTTGGCCCAAAAAAGAGATAATTGTATTCAGATAATGGCAGACACCTCCATCCTGGTTCCCTTTAACGTTCATCTGTCTTCCTAATTTACCATGGGCTCTCTCTTTCCAGCTCACCTCCTTTGGCCAGCCCTGTTGTGAGTTCATGCACTCCTGATGTATGTGTCTAATATACTTGTCATTTTGAGTTCTACAAGTAACATTCATGTAATAACTTGCCATTTATATTCCTGGAAAAATCCAAAGATTGGCTCTGAGGCTATAAAGTTGCATCCAGTCTATTGTCAGAACTATAATACCTTGAAGCTATAGGGGCTGGAGTCACAAACTTCTTATAGCATGATACTTCCTTTGGGCATAATTGTGGTCTACTTCAAATTTCCTACAAAGAGATAGTAGTGGTAGACGATAGGTCCTATAGAGGGAGATATAGTCTGGTTGCAATTCTGAATTTAATTTTCCTCAATGAGAAATTCACAAGTAGATGTAGAGAAGCTCTTTAACCTGTTGCTTCTTACGATGTTCAGCTTTCACATGTGACAGTCACACTGCTGACCACTGTGTACAGCATAATGTGCATATTCAGCGGTTGAGTTTTCTAGAACAATCGGCAGCTTCTGCCCAAGTCTCCTACAGTCAGTTGTATTTGTAAGACAAAGCAAGGTGAGGTATGTAGGCTGAGACTGTGGAGCACAGGAAAATGCAAAGTGAAGTGGCTCAGGAAGGCATCATTTTGAATGCTGTTGAATACCAGCTAAGTCACTAAAACAGATCCAAAATGCTTTTTGTCAGGAAAATTCAATCTCTCTTTGCAGAAACCCTATGAGTGGGCTAACGCTTTACCTGCACAAGCACACAAGTCAGACACCTTCATTTCTAAAACACTTTTCTAATACATTTCTAAAAACTTGGACACTTCATATGCCTAACAGCTAAAATAAGAAGAGTGGCCCACAACACAGACGGTCTACCTTCCATGTGCTCACCAGAATACTCCATCTCAAATTATCTGCCCTCTAGCTCTTAGCTGTACATACAGACATTGCCAACCAGATGTACTTGCCTGAGTAGCACTGTCCCCAAGGAAGTAAGCCCTATCAGTGCAGTTTGGTTCAAAATTGACATGATCAGGGTGCCTGGGTAGCTCAGTCGGTTAAGCATCCAACTTTGGCTCAGGTCATGATCTCACTGGTCATGGGATCGAGCCCTGCATTGGGCTCTCTGCTGTCAGCTTGGAGCCGGCTTTGGATCCTCTGTCCTCCTCTCTCCGCCCCTCCACTGCTTGCCCTCTCTCTCTCAAAAATAAACATTTTTTCAAAATGACATGATCATATTAAAATAACGGCAGACACCTTCATCCTGGTTCCCTTGAACCTCATCTAATTTACCTCATGCTCTCTCCTGTTCATCTCCTTTGGCCACCCCTCTTGTGAGTACATTCACTGTTGATAGAAGTGTCTAATGCACTTGTCAGCTTAAGTTCTTCTAGTAACATTCATGTAGGAATGTACCAACATCCTACCTTTCAGGTTTTCTCATTCTTTTCCTCTAATGAGTAGGACAAGCAGGATTGTCACTTTATACTTAGGCTTTTTATGAGTTTTGCTTGGTCTTCATATTGTGTGTGAATCTGCTCACCTCCACCCTCAACTAGATCATACACTCTCTGAGAGAGTAACAGTCTTTTACTTCTCTTGTATGTTTTTCAGCCACTAACAAAAACCATAAGAAGGGCTCAAGAAGTACCTTCGTTCATTCATTCGTACAACTAAGAAATACCATCCAAATGGATTATACTAGTTTCTGAATTCAAGTATACTCTTTTTTAACTCTGAGGTTGTATTGTAATCTACTAAAGTTAAAAAAGGTTTTCTGTGGTTCTGTGCTCTGTACTACAACCAGATATTCTAACTGTAGTGGCTTAAGGATTCTATGCTTTTCACTGCAGCTGAGAAAGTGACTACAAACTGATCCACTGCATTCAGTAGGTGCTGTTGTCATCAAAAGAGCAGCCCAAAGCCCTTTGCTTGTATACCTTGGCTGCCCAACTTCTGTTATGGAATGGTGGTACCACCTCTGCTAATTTTCACTTAACCTCTCCATGCCTCCCTGTTTTCTTCAAAAAAGCCCATCAATATCCACCTGCCTTCCAGGGATGTTTTGAGGACATAATGCTGATAAGAAAACATTCTCTATGAGAGAATATTGATGACAGTTGTTGTGTAGCCACAAAAGGAGAGGGCACTCAGCAGTAATTGGGGGCCATGTTTAGCCACCCAACCACCCATTATCGTTAGTACTCAGATTGATTCTAATGCATCATAATAATGCAACTTGTAATCCACATGTGGGGGGGGTAATTTATTGTCAGGTGGCGATTGTTAGTAATAACAAGCTGTTTGAACACATTCAGAACATAGTTGTACACATCTCCTGTTTTTCTTCCTTCCTTTGTTTGCAAGTCTAATTTTATACCCTTTTGCCTCTCTGATTTTCTCCTTTTACACTGTATATTGTATTATTTTTATTCTTTAAATAAGCTTAGTATCTCAATGAACAGCTGGAACACAGGAGACTGATTTGGAAAAGCAGTTTAAGAAACAAAGTCCAATTTAAGGATGGTGGTGGATTTTATCACTCAGCTTTATTAATGGACCTCATTCCCACTGTATCTTCTTTCCCTAATGCATTTGTATAAAAGCTCTTGCCTCTCTCATTAACCCCTTTGGCTGGTGTTAACTCATTCCTGGGCATTTGTTGCCATAGCTGCAGCCGTCCCTCAGCTGGATCCCTCCTGTTAGTCCCTGCAAGGGCCATGAGGGGCTGGCCTGCTTGTTCCAGGCGTCAGCTGTTAGGCGGAGGGCAAGAGCCTTGCAACCTCAGAGGTCAAACTGTCTGTCCCATGTACTTAAGCTCTGTCTATAGTTTTTTTTCTTAGCAGCAGATGGGCATGTGGCTGTCCAGCCTCAAGGCTGGGAAACGTGTGGGAACATTACCAACACCCTTCTTCCCTCACCCCCTCCTGGGCACCCAAGCAGATAGCCTAGCTCCATATTCAAAAAGATAATCGATATTCCCCCTGTGTTGCTTGAACGTCTTCCTTCAACACCTGCGGCAGCTGTGGGGAATCATGCGAAACTTTCGTCTGTTCGCTGAAATAATTGCCAGCAGTTTTATGGAACGTCTCTTGTGTGTATTTTTGCCCATTTACAGATTTGATTATATCGTTTGCAGAACGGAAACGTGGCTTTTCACTGCTTACTCTCATTCTCACAGATCTTCAAGGAGAAACCCTTTTAAAAACAAAATGGAAATGACATGCAAATGGTTATGTTAATATCACACAGGCAAAAGTCAGGACCTTCAGAAGGTTCCTTAGGCACAAACTGATCACGTGATGAGCACATCTTGCATACATTTCTGTTTGAGTTACCAGCCAGAACCGTCCTATGAGAAATGACTAAGAAGAGAAAATGTTAGATGCCTGTAATGTGTGACTACTTTCTGCCCTAGGCTCCAACACTGACGTAAGCCGAGCAAACACAACTCCCACACACGCAGATTGGGCAGGTACAGTGGGATTTGAGGAAGATGTTTGAAGGTGGAAAGTTTCCATGTAGACCGGTAATAGAGAGTTAGAAAAGAAAATTTAATTTTGTTTTCACTGTGCCAGCTTTGCCAGATAGCTGGCAAGGGTATATCTGTGGATTAGCTACAGATTTAGAAAATTCATATCTAGTCCTTTACCTTGACTTTGACAGAATTTATATTATGGCATCAACAACAGCAGCAGAATAGCTGCATCATTAACAACTAACATTTACAGTATATTACAGCTTGAAAAACACTTTTAGAATTAATATCTCTTGTCTAACCATCTCACCAACTCTGTAAGATCAATTTTATATAGTTGTCTGCATTTTTGTGAAGAGGGAACCAAAGCTCAGAGTAAGTAACTTGCGTGAAGTCACACAGCCAGTAAATAGCATAGTCTTCTGACTCCAGAACCCTGAAATACCCATGCTAGGCAATACATACACTCCTGTCACTCTGCTCTTTAGCCCACTGCCACCTCCGTGTCCCCAAACCTCCGGGTAAACAAATCAAGGTCCATGCAGTGATCTGCTTGAAAAACAAAAGGATGGGGCACCTGGGTGGCTTAGTCGCTTAAGTGTCCGACTTCACCTCAGGTCATGATCTCGTGGTTCGTGAGTTCAAGCCCCGCATCGGGCTCTGTGCTGACAGCTCAGAGCCTGGAACCTGTTTCAGATTCTGTGTCTCCCTGCCCCCACCCCTCGCACTCTATCTCTCTCTTAAAAATAAAAAATAAACATTAACAATTTTTTTAAAAATTAAAAAAAAAGAAAAAAGGAAAGTAGCCATACTGCAAAAAGAATTACTGTGTTTCCATATGGGTTCACAATTAAATGATATCTTTAACACTCCTGTTTGTTCATAGATCACAGACTACTAGACAAGCTGCACCGGGCGGACAGAGAAACAAAGGAAAGGGGAGAAATGTGAAAGAGAACAGCACAAATTAAAGCTCCCAGCAACTGGAGAATCCTTTAGAAATTCAGATAAAAGAAGAGGTAGCATCGTCATAGGTAGCAGTACTGTAAGGATACACAAGTAGTGATCAACACAAACTTCAGAATAGCGCTTGCCTCTGAGGGGAGATGGAAAGAATTGGGAGGGGCATGTGAGGTCTTTAAAAGTTATAATTATATTGTTTTTTAAACCACATGTTGGGTACACAGTTTTCATTGCACCATTTTTTTAGACTCTACATTTGTCTCTTATAAATTCCCCTTTGTACCTACCTACTCAATATTCAATTTAAAAAATTAGAAAAAGATAGTGTGAGTCAGTGGACAAATGGATTTGATATACAGAAATTAGCTTCATTTTTAAGGAAGGTAGCCACTCTTGAAAGCTAGTTGCACTTTAATTTTAAAAAAAGTAACCATTTTGCTCTGACAGTGTCTCCCAGTGACATAACAGTTAGTTTTTCAAGAAGAATTATGTGTGGGGAGGGCATGCTTTCCCACAATTTTCCCAGGGTCTTTGGGCATTTCGGCTGCCTTGCCCCTCCTCTCTCCTTCCTGACAGTGAATTTCCAGCTTCTGGGAGGAGAAAGAACAGTGGCACGGATATTTGGAAATTTGAAGTTAAGTGCTTGAACCGTAGCCACAGATTTATGGATTGTTACCCAAAGACTTCTTATCTTTTGGCTTTCCTTGGTGTTGGACCTGACAGAAAATGCAGTGAACAGGTGAGCTTGTATATTTTTGTCACTGGTTGGTTTCTCTCTGACCAATCTAGGCAAGCTGTAAGCACAGGCTGACAGGAATTACGGCTTTTCTTCCATGTGGAAATAAGTGGATAAGCAAATACTCCCAGCCTGATTTTCTTTCCAATTCATTATTTACAGGGAATTCACCCTCTGTAATCATTTTCAAATCAAATTTGCTCTACCAATCCCTGTAAGATTTGCTCTGGAGATCATCACCAACCTATATATCTTTTATTTTTTAGCAGCTTATGCCCCCTCCCTGTTAATGCCAATTAAAAAAACAAACACAAATGGATTAAAGGTGATGTCACTAGTTGCCTAGAGATTCACTCAGGAAGAAAATTTAAGTTACAGCAGAAATGGATAAAAGGAAGGAAAGCCAATAACTCATGCACGTTTGCTATCTGGACTACTATTGGTGTATTAAAATAGTTAGGAGAACTATTTAATTAAAAGAGGAAAAATATATCATATGTAAGATAGATTCCAGGAAAGGCACTATTATTAATATTGTCCCAGAATCACAAACTGACGACCAACACACTTACATATGGATTGTCCCTGGAGCAGGCTGATACAGTGGGTGCCCTCTGCCCAGCTGTCAGAGATCACAGCTTATGGCCATAAATAACTCCCTTTGTCTTATTGGAAGGATGGCCATGAAAAGCAAGCTCTCCTGCCTACCCCATTGCCTCCCATCCTCATGATGGAAATGAAAAAGTGATACTAAGTAATGCTGGCCCTCTTCCACCACAGATGGGGTGACCACAAGTGAGAACATGGATGTAAATGCCATCCATGGTTTTGGGGAAAAAAGCAAATGGATTTTGGAAGCAGGTCTGATGAGTTTGGGGTATATACAGTGGAGGAGGAGGGTAATGTTGGAAAATATTTTGAGGATTTTATTAACGGTACCACTTTTCAAAAATGTAGCAGATGAGAAGCATATAGATTAGTCCTACTGTTCTTTCTGGCAGTGCTCTTGGTAAAGAACTGGTTAGAAAGAAGCCATATTGTTCTTTTCTGTGTAAATACATACCCAGAAGTGGCTAATTCCTGTACTGGTATTTTCCTGTCCTTTTCACAACTGAAGGGATTATAATACTCCCCCTTTTTTTCCAACCACAAATGACCCCTGTTGTCTATAAGATATCAGAGGTAATGCCCACTATTGTTACTATATTCACAATAATTACTAGTATTTCACTACCACTTACTGAGATAGCCACTGCAATGGACTTCTTTTCATATATTTTCTTCTTTAACCCTTACCACAGCCCTATGAGATAGGTACTATTACTATCCTCATGTTTCAGATGTGGAAAATGAAAACCAGAGACATTAAGTCATCTTCCTAGCATCACACAGCTAGTAAGTAGAAGGCCAGGATGAGATCCAGTCCAAAACCATGATCTTAATGGTTATAACCCTATATTTCCTTTATTCAGGGTCACACAGCCTTAAGGGTTAAGAGTTTATCATGCTTGGTCTGGCCAAAGGCCTGATGGGGGTTGGTGAAAGTGTGTTGCAATTTTGAAAAAAAAATCAATTACTTTGAAACATGAAGTGTGGGGTGGGGGCAGTGTGAAGTTCTGTATGGTACAAGCTATTGTTTTCTGATTATTTGTTAAATTGAGGTGGAGTTTAAAAACTTGAGTTAGGCTGCTTGTTGAGGTAAAGAAGCTAGAAAGGGGCCAGGGCTGCTGGCATAAGGCAGAGCCATTAGTCACTGCCTCCTGTGGCTGTATGTGTATATATAGCATTGGCCTTAATATTTGAAGATGACTCTGCTGAGGCAGCCAATTCTCAAACCAAAGTTCCCATTATCAGTAGGATTTAACACTTGACTTGTTTATAGGGGTCATGGCCAGTGTCCCACCCCTCTGACTTAGACCATGGCCTTGTAGTTAGTGTCTTACAAAGCAAGTTAAAAATATAGTCTAATACTCATCCTCCCAGAGTCCAACCAACTGGAGAATACAAAATGACTCCAGTTTTTTAATATTGTACTTTTAGGAGAGAGGAATAAGTAAACTGATATGGAAAATATTCTCCACCCATGCCCATCGCCCCCCCCCCCAACAAGGACAATTTCTGTTCTAGGTTTTAGACTTAGCACAAATACAGCCTTATCTCCTACACCTTTTAAGATAGTAGAGGTAGAGAGCCAAAGCATAAGAGACTCTTAAAAACTGAGAACAAACTGAGGGTTGATGGGGGGGTGGGAGGGAGGGGAGGGTGGGTGATGGGTATCGAGGAGTGCACCTGTTGGGATGAGCACTGGGTGTTGTATGGAAACCAATTTGACAATAAATTTCATATTAAAAAAAAAGATATCCACAGTATCATCATAATTGGTTTATCCTTCAAAAGCTACTTCAAAGTCACTTCTGCATCTTAACATCACTTTCTCAATGCTTCTGCTCCCTCTCTACCACCACCTCTCCTCCTAGTAGAGTAACTGCCTCCCCTTCATATCTCTGTTTAACCAGTATCAAACTATGCAATAGTTTGTCTGTCTCTCCCACTAGTCTGTGAGCCCCTCAAAGGGCAGGGAAACATGGATTTTTCACCCCTGGTACCACCAAATAGTGCATGGATTTAACATGTTCTTGAATTAATATTCAGAATGGATCCTGAAGCCCTGCCATAATCTCACTTAAAGATTCAGGTACAGCCAGCACTTACTGACCACCTGGGTTTTCACCACAACCTGGTGAAAGGGGTGGTATCATTCTTATTTATACATGGGGAGACTGAAGCTCTGTGTTTCTCCAATTTGTAGTGGGCGTAAGAGATATCTAGGGTGCTTGTTCAACAGGCAGATTCCCCAGCACCACCCAGATGGAAACCTCAGCTGTGGACCCTGGAACTTGGCTGGTTAGCAAGCATTCCAGGTGATTGTGATGCACATGATTGGACCACACTTTGACAAATACAGGTGTGAGTGATTGCGATACAGCAAGAAAATAGTGGAGCCAGAGTTGAAACTCAGCCCTCCTGATCTGTGTTGTACTTTCTATCCTATGGCAAGGAAGTATACTGAAACACGTTGAAAAGATTTTCAGCAACAAGGGCTAAAGTAAAATGGCTTGGGGATTAACCCCAGGACCATTTTTTTTCCTCCAAGAGACCTTGTCAGACTTCTAACAGCAGAGCAGAGGGCTGCCAAATCATCTCTTACGCAACTTACCTCAGGAAAGCACAGACCACAGAACTTTGGGAACTTACAGAATTTATGCTTCTCTTTGTTTTTTCTTTCTCTGTTTCCCCTCCACCACCAGCCACACCATTAACTTAAAGAGCATACATAGTACCTGAACTGCAATTAGTTTATTGGTTAAATATTAAGATTTCTAATTGAAAAGCCGTAGCTACAACATTTGGGATCCTGACAGTAATATTAAAGTGTTTGTTTCAAAACTAGGAAAAGAAATGTGTGTTTTAATAGGCAATTAGCACAGATGTTCGAAGAGCTGGGATAAGGTAGCTTTTTTTGAGGCCCAATTATGCTTTCAGTGTTTTTTGTCTAAATATTAGGTAAGAAATGTGGAATGAATGCAATGATGCAATCTAAAAACCAGACGGCCATAGTCAACCATTCAATCAAGACCAGGGTAACATGAGTGCACTGGTATCTCAGAAGCCCAGAAGTCAGGAATGGGAAGGATGGACCATAGTCCAGAAAAGCCCAACAGAGCCTTTGTAGTGCAGCTAGCCCCTGCTTTTACTGACTGAGGAAGCCTCCAAGGTTCTAATGGTGGAGCCTGTTGGACTTCCAGGACCCCTGCATCCAACCTCAACCTATTCTCTTGGCTCACATTCAGCTCATAACCTGGAAGTGACAAGGACTATTCCTGAGATTCTTCAGTCTGTGCCAGCCCACCTTAAAATAACAAAGGAGGCCCTTGTCTCCAGCTCACAGAAGTGGGAGAAGAGACCCCCACAGGGCAACCAAATGGTTTCTTTCTTAGTGGGAAAAAAAAAAAACAAGGAAAAGATAAAGGAAGTGGGGTTAAGATCACGAATGAATATTTGCTCAGCATTTTTTATAGTATAGTGAGAGTATTATAGCTCAGTGGTTAAAAGTTTAGGCTTTGAAGCTATACTGCCTGAATTTGAATTTCAACTCCAGCATTAACTTCATCTGTGACCTTGAGCAACTTTCTAACTTCTTTGTCTTTCATTTTCCTCATCTGTAAAATGGGTATGAAAATACTACCAATCTTATAGGGTTGTTGTGAGGATTATATTATATAATACATATACAGATTTAAAACAGTGTTTGGCACATAATAAACATTTAATCAATACTAGGAATCAACATCGTTATCATTAGGTAAATAATACAGGTTAATAAACAGGCTAAAAGGTGTGTTGAACTTGCCTAAAGTCATACAGCTAGTAAATGATAGAGCCAAGATTTTATTTTAGATCTATCTGGCTCCAGGTCTGTATTTCTTCCACTGTACCTTGTTGCCTTTATAAATACGGGATATATGCTGTGAGCTCCTTGGAGAAGTGCATGCCAAGAACTGTGTCTTTCTTCTTCCTTACTACACCCTATCCCCACTGCAACTGCCATCTGGAGGGCTGGCTTAGCACTCTAGCTTCTTATAGATCTATTTAAAAACCTTTAATATCCTTGTAACTGCCCCAATATGGAGGTAGCTGTCTCCAGGACCCTCCAGCTTATAGACTAAAACAATGAATCATCCAGGATAAGGGTTAGTTTCTGAAAGCACTCTCTACCCCAAGGTTCTCATCTGCATACCTTGAGGATCAAGCTATTGTCTCCTACCCTGCCCATGTGATTACTTACAATATAGACTAGCATAAAACCTTTCCCTTTTGTCTCTCCCCCACCTCCTCTCCTCTTCCCCAAGGAAGAATATGTTGTGACATCCTGATCCCCTTGAGTGGCTCTTTGATCCATTCTTGGTAACACTCATAAGGAAATAAAGCCCTTGCTTGTCTAATAGCATCATCTCTCTCAAGCTGCGTGGGAGCCTTCTCTTACAAAGGCTGCTGTCAGCTCCCTCACCCCGCATAATCATGATGCAGACTGTGGCATCACTGCTGGTGACGTCTGTGATCGGAGAGAGTGGGATGTGCCCCGAGCTTCAGCACCTTGTTCACAAACAATGATGGATTGTTAATTTTCAAAGAAAATGAAGAGGGATTCAAAATAACACCTGCAACGCACAATATATTGCTTCATGAGCAATAAATAACAAACAGAAGATAAAAATTCCTAGCATTATTTACAGGACTTCAATGGCACTTGGACTCCCCACCATGAGAATCATTTCTTTGATGTGAAACATAAAGTAACCATGCTAAAAATGTTAATAGATTCTTGGTGGGGAAGGTGGTCTGATTTTTTTTAGTACAGTGGCATAAGCGAGTAGTACATCAACTAAAGAAGTTGGGATTAGCTGCACATGTGGTAGATGGGAAGGGACTGTGAAGAATCTAGGGGTATAAGGCACTCTCCAGTAAGAACACATGAACATAGGGGCACATGGATGGCTCAGTTGGTTAAGCATCTGACTCTTGATTTCAGCTCAGGTCATGATCTCATGGTTTGTGAGCCCACATCAGGCTCTGCACTGATGGTGCAGAGCCTGCTTGGGATTCTCTCTCACCCTCTCTCCCTGCCCTTTCCCTGCTCTCTCTTTCAAAATAAAAAAAATAAAAAAAAAAAAAGAACACATCAACATTGCTGCAGTAGAACAAGGTTTCTCAGCCTTCTCACTGTTGATATTTTGGGTCAGATAATTGTCTGCTGTAGGGGGCTGTCCTGTACATTGTAGGGTGTTTGGCAGTATCCCTGGCCTCTATCCACTAGATTCCAGAAGCACCCCCTACTTCCAGTTGTGACAACCAAAGATGTCTCCACATATTGCCAAATGTTCCCGGTGTGTGTGTGGCGGGGGGAAATTAGCCCCACTTAAGGATCCCTGCAATAGAGGACCTGGGGGATACCCATCTATGTAACGATGAGATCAGTAGCCTTCCCAGCTCAAATATTATATAACTTTATGATTTACCTAGTTTAAGATAGCATAGTGGTTAAGAGCATGAATTGTGGACCCAGACTGCCTGGGTTTAAATCAGGCTTCACTGCAAGCTGATTTTATGACCATTGACAGGTTACTTAACCTCTCTGCTCCTGTTACCTTATCAGTAAAATAGGGGTAATGAGAGGTCCTACTTCATAGGGTTGTTGTGAGTTATAGATTAATGTACATAAAGTGCCTAGAACAGTGCCTGGCACATAATAACTATTAAGTAAGTGTTAACTATATTTAGTCTTGTTATCATTACTATCATTAACACTATTATTCACCATTTATCTAAGTCCTGGAATGTTGCAGAGGTCTGATGTTTCACCCAGCTTTGGACCACTATCTTGCTTCTGCAGAAATGACTAGAGAGCTAAGTCCACAGTGCATTACTACACAATGCAAAGAGATTTTATTTGGCTATAGGTCTATTAAATAAGCATTGCAGGTAAGCCCCACTTTGTACAATTGTTGAGTTCTTCCAGAGTTCACTTATTTAAAAGCACACTAATTGGCACCTACTTCTAGCTAATCACTGTAGAATATACAAAAGTAAATGAGATTTATATCCCCTGCCTTCAAGGAGCTAACAAAGATGGGTGCTACATGCACATTTATTTTAGTAAATATAATTACCCTTAAATTTTCAAAGAAATTCTTGTCATTTCCTTTTTACCCGTGAAGAATTTCTATGTGATGAAAATTATCTTCCTATCTCCAGATTTATCTTTCTTAAAGTTTGTATTTCTATAAGTGTTGTGTAATTAAGTATGGTGATATTCTTATACTACCAGCATGTTAGGATTATAATACCTCAGATTATCACCATTTATCTTCCTCTTACTCTCTGTTTAAAATATTCTCCTCAGAAGAGACCGACTAAAAGAGATTTTATCTTAATACAACAACAGAGTGATATTCCATTCTGAATAGCTTGTCACACGCTATACACCTACTTTCTTCTGGGAAGAAGAATGTCTATACAGGACTCTCTTACATATATTCATATATTTCCTCATTCATTTATTTTAAATACTTTATTGAACATCTACTTTTTGTCAGACACAGTGTCTAGGCATGAGGAATAACAGGAGGAATAAGGGAATCCAGAGTCTAGGAGGAGAGACAGATATAGAAAGATTATAAAAATATAATGCAATAAGGGCTATTATAGTAATGTGTTCAATGAACTAGGGGAACACAAAAAATAAAGGGCTCTTTGGGAAGGAGTTTAGTGTGATGGATAAGACTGTGGACATTGGTACCAGAGCTGCCTGGGTTCATATTCCTGTTCTACCACTTATTAGCTATGTGATATTGAGCTGATTACTTAAACTCTCTGTGCCTCTGTTTCATTATCCGTATATTATTATAATTCCTATATATGCTGTGTCTCTCAGTAGACTTTGAACCCTCCAAGGGCTAGGACTACTTCATTATCATCACCTTAACTATTGCCACGTTATTGTTACCATTTACCTAGTACTCATTCTGAGCCAGAAGCCATGCTAAATTCTTTACCCACATTATCTAATTTAATCTTCAACAAACCTATAAGGCAAATACTATCACTTTCCTAAATTCGTAGCTTGCCATTTTTCTCATCAAATCCAGTTATTTATTCATAGAACTTATCACAATGTATAATTATTTTATGTTTATCTGTATTTTAATATCTCCCTTCTGCACTAGAGAGCTTCATAAGATCAAGGATTGGCATGAGGCCTGTTTGACTCACCATAATGTCTTCAATGTCTGTGATGGTGCCTGGCACACAGAAAATGTACAATGAGTGTACACTAAATATAAAAGGAAGGCTGTAAGGTAGACCAGCAAGAAGAGAAGTAAAGAGAAACAGAATGAGCATATACTTTAGTCCAGAACCAACTGACTCCCAAACCCATGCTCTTGATCACTAGGCAGTGTTGCTTCCTACTCTTAACAGACTTTCAATAGATGTTTGTTGACAAAATCCTCTCTTCAACTTTGCACAATACTGTGTAACAAAATTATAGTAAGCATAAAAACCAATGGATATAAACCTGGACATAAGAGAGAATTATGGGAGAGTGAAATGTCAGAGAAGGACATCTTTTGTCTTAATACAAGAGTATAGATGACGAGATGACACTAATGTACTGAACTTGTTTCAATGGAAATAAAGGAAACAAATGAAATAACTCTACTACAGGATGTGTGTGTGTGTGTGTGTGTGTGTGTGTGTGTGTGTGTTGTCTTCAAGATCAAATAACTGACAATAATTGACTAATCAAGTGAAGTATAATATAAAAATAAACAGATGGCAATGATTTGATAGTTATGGAGCGATACCAAGTTAAAATGGACAATTACTTCCAAATCTTTTACTCTTTTGGCACTAATGAACTCTTGTTCCAAAGTACCATAACTTCAATCAACTTACAGAGAAAGGATTCATTCACAACTACTCTACAGCCCTTGACCTCATGAGGAGTTCCCACACAAGGCAGAACAAAAAATGAGCATTGCAGGACACGTTCTTCAGACTTGGGTGAGGTATTTTGACAGCACTCGTACTTGACTTATGAATATTCTTGGCCACTGCCAGTGAATGTAGGACTTATGGGCAAATGAGCAATCTCTTCCTTTAGTGACATGGGACCACTTTTATAAAATACTTAAAGAAATTGCTAGATGTCCATTTTTAGTCTAGAAAGTGAATCAGGCCCATTTTTAGTCTAGAAAGTGAATCAGGCCTGGACTTAACTTTTCCACTATTAAGTGATGATTCCAAACAGATGTTCAACACAGCATATTTTGTTAGTTAAGACCTTAAATCCAGATTGTTGCCAGACAGAGATGATCATCTGGGATTTCCCTTTGAAAGTGAAAATGTATAAGCTTCCTTATATATGTGACTGTGCCTATATGGGAGAAAGATTATAGCCAATGATATCAAACTGAATTATCAGTTAGGTGCATTTATTTCTGGTTGTAAATCTAAATGAATTACTACATGTAAATTCAGTTGTCTTGGAGAGAGAATTAGTTTAGCAACTATGCCATCACTTTTAAGATAATTTATCTTTCTGAAAAGATATATAAATAATCAATGAGTGTCATTGCATGGATTGCTCATTGTGCCCAAAATCAATGTAGGTTGATTTTATTTATTCATTCATCCAAATATTTCTTGAATACCTACTTTATACCAGACACTGAACTAAAAAAATGGAGAAACAAAGACACCCAAACTAAGTCCCTGACCTATAGGAGCATGCAGGCCAGCAGAAGAGAGACGTGTATTTAATAAGTGTAATTCAAGGCAGTCAATGATAATGTCCAGTTGATCTTGCTTCCTGGAATGCTTTTCAATCCTAATCCTCCTATCACTACCTGGAGGAAAAACCTATCCCTCCTTAAAGACTCATTTCAAATTATTCTTTCCCAGCAAAGGCTTCCCTAGTATTCCTCATCCTCTCCACATCTCCAACCCCAAACATCCTTCCCAAGTCATTCCAGGAGATTTAATTACTCCTTTTCTGTTCTCATAACACTTTACTCACAGTTTTACTGCAGTACTTATTACAATAATTTATATTAGGTTATATGTCATGCCTCTCATTGTATTGTGAGTTCTTCCAGAGAAGTAAATGAGTTTTGTTCATCTCTGTAACTCCTAGTCACTAGCACAGGATCTGGCACATACCAAGACTCAATAAAGGTTTGGTTTAGGGAAAAGGAATGAGAGAATAAGCAAACATAAAAATAAAATTCTAGATGAAATGTTACAATAACACATTAGGAAGGAGTGATTAATTCTAGTGATGTGGCTTCACAGACAATGTAACATTTGAGATGACCCCTGAAAACTGAGTAGGATTTGACAGGTGGAGATGAGTGTTGGGGAAGTGGAGGGAAATGAAAAGGCAGAACTCCTTAAGAATTTAAAAACTGAATTTATCATAGCAAAATAATGCTGTAAATTCCACATGGTTCTTATCTAAACCATCTGGTTTATGTAAACAACCTTAGCAGAACTCTGCTTGCTAACATTTTAACAGGCACTTTGAATTAATATATATTTTGAAAATAGTAACACTGTGCTGTCCTTTAAAAAAACTGATAATTTAGATAATTCTCTCTCCTCCCCAAAAATTAGTCCAGAGTTTGGCTAGGTTGGTACATTGTAAATTCTCGTTCTTTGATCTCAGAATTCCTTATTAAGAATAATTCCTGATTCTCTTATGTTTCCCAGGACTGCAGAGCCAATGAGTAGCCAAACTGTTGCAAGAAATTATTTTTGGTATGGGGGCTCAGTCCTTCTAAACCTAGATGTTTCCTCTTGGAGTCATTCTCCAGCCACTAGAGAAAACCAGGGTGCAGATTCAGTAATCTCTAAAGGTCCCTTCCAGTTATAACATTCCCTAAAACTTGTCTCCCCTGGACTAGAGATTGGGAGTTCAGATGAACTGAATAATCAATATGTAAACTCTTGACTCAAAGGGTATCTGATGCCCTATGTTTGTTTTCTTAATAATATTTACAATATGGCTATTTCTAGCCATACTATGCCTTCATGGGAAACAACTGAAAACTGGATGTGAGGACTAGAGTTTCTGGCGATAGAGAAATCACCAGTTCTGAAATGTGACTTCTGACTATAGTAACAAATGCTAAGGCCATCAATCACTCTGTGTGTGTGTGTGTGTGTGTGTGTGTGTGTGTGTGTGTGTGGAGGGGGGCGGGTTGTGGAGAAGAGGCATAGGAAGCATAGAAAAATCATAAAAACTAATAAGTCAGAAATAATGTTTTTGAACATTTGCATTTTCTTGTTCTGACGAATCAGTGACAAAATAGCACTTGTATAAATAACCAAGGCAAGGTTCATCCCTGATATTTCCAGGTTAGAAGGATGTGATAGATGTTAGCAAGCTACTATTAGAACAGAGTTGTCTTCTAGAGTGTAATTGGCTGGAGTGCATACTGAGAGGTAGGAGAAAAGCCATGGAAAGATTTTTCTATAGAAATCAGTAGTCAGAGGGAAATTTCCAAAAATATGTCTTTCTGTGCTCCCAACTATGTAGTATATACATGCACTTGTATGCATAACTCACTTCAATGTCTTCTTATGTCATCATTGCTCCTGGAATGTCTTTTTCCTCTTTTCCTTCTTTACCTATCTAATAACTACCCATGACTCAAGACATGTTCTGTAAAAATCTGGCCAATTTGTTCAAATCCTATCTTCTCCATGAAGTCTTTCCCACCTACTCAAGCCACATTTTCATTACTTAAATTTCAGTAACATTTCCAGTCAATTCCATTCAATTATTTGGTTGTTTCTTAATGGTTTCATTGGAGATAGTAAAACATTGTGACTAAAAGTATATATCCTACATGACCTTAGACAATATATGTGACCTTTAAAAGCCTTTCATCTATTAAATGGAAATATAAATAGTCCCTTTCACAAGGTTATTTTTAAAGTTAAATGAAAATAATGTGTGCCAAGTGCTTTACCTAGCGTGTGGTAAGTGTTCAATAATTAGTGGTAGTAATGGATGGAGGTGGTGAGAGTAGCGATAATAGTAATAATCATTGCCACCATCATTGGTCTCTTCAATTATATTGTATAACCTTTGAAGGCAAGGACTACATATCCTCTCTGATTATTCTCTCATGTCCTCCTAATTTCCAAAATACTCAATTGGCTAATTTGATATTTGCTGATTGTATGTCCATCTCTATTCAATGTTAACTGCCTCAAAGAAATGAAATTACATCAAAAATAGAATTTTTCATTTTTTTTGCACCATGGAAACTGTTGGATGGTTTTTCTTAGTTTGCATGCATGAGTAGTTTGGATGGAAGCTGACAAAGTAATCATATGCAACTAGACTATGAGAAGAATAGGAAACCTCTTAGTCATCCCAAGCTCCTGTGGTATGTGTGCTTGAAAAAAAACCCAGAAAACTACAAAACCCTGATGAATGAAATAAAAGAAGAATTAAATAAATGAAGAGATATTTCATGTCCATGGATAGGAAGACTCAATATTTTCAAGATGTCAGTTCTTCCTAACTTGACTTAATGCAATCCCAATCAAAGTCCAAGCAAGTTATTTTGTGGTTATCAACAAACAGATTCTAAAGTTTATATGGAGAGGCAAAAGGCTCAGAATATCCAAAATATGTTGAACAAGAGCAGAGTTGGAAGCCTGATGCTACCCAACTTCAAGATTTACTATAAAGCTACAGCAATCAAGCCAGTGTGATATTGGTGAAATAATAGACAAATAGATCAGTGGAGTAGAATAGAGAACCCAGAAATAGACCCCACAAATAGAGTTAACTGATCTTTGACAAAGGAGTAAATGCAATACAATTGAGGAAAGACAGTCTCTTCAACAAATGTGCTAGAACAGCTGGAAATCCTCATGCAAAAAAAAATCTAAACACAGATCTTATACCCATCACAAAAATTAACTCAAAATGGATCATAGACCTAAATGTGAAATGCAAAACTTTAAAACTGCTAGAAAATAACATGAGAGAAAACCTAAAGGACCTTGGATATGGTGATGACTTTTTTTTTAATGTTTATTTCTTTTTGAGAGAGAGAGAGAGAGAGCACACACACAGGAGGGACAGAGAAAGCGCATGTGTGTGCGTGCGCACATGAGAGACAGGCAGGAGGGATCCAAAGCGGACGCTGCACTGACAGCAGAAAGCCAAATGTGGGGCTTGAACCCAAAAACTGTGAGATCTTGACCTGAGCCAAAGTCAGATGCTTAACCAGCTGAGCCACCTAGGTACCCCAGTGATGACTTTTTAGTACACCAAAGGCATGATCCATGAAGGAAATTATTGATAAGCTGGACTTAACTAAAATTAAGATCTTATGTTCTGCAAAAGACAATGTAAAGATAATGAGAATATAAGCCACAAACTGGGAGAAAATATTTGCAATATACACATCTGGTAAAGGACTATTATCTAAAATATACAAAGAACACTTAAAACACAACAAGAAAACAAACAGCCCAATTTAAAATCGGGTCAAAAATTTTAATAGACACCTCACTAAAGAACATATACAGATGGCAAATAAATATATGAAAAGATGTTCCGTATTATGTAACAGGAAAATGCAAATTAAAACAGCAAAGAAATACCACTATACACCTATTAGAATGGCCAGAATCCAGAACACTGACATCACTAAATACTAGTGATGATATAGAGCAACAGAACTCTCATTCACTGCCAGTGGGAATGCAAAATGGTTTGGCCACTTTAGAAGATAGGTTGACAGTTTCTTACAAAAGTAAATATGCTCTTACTATACAATTCAGTGATTGTGCTGCTTGGCATTTCCCCAAAGGAGTTGAAAACTTATGCTCACACAAAAATGTGCACATGAATGTTTATAGCAGTTTTATTCATAATTGTCAAAACTTGGAAACAACTACAATGTTCTTCAGTAGGTGAATGGATAAACTGTGGTACATCCCTATGATGGAATATTATGCAGCATTCTATTATGATAGAAATGTGCTATCAGGCCATGAAAAGACATGGAGAAAACTTAAATGCATACTACTGAGAAAAGCCAATCTGAAAAGGCTGCATGTTGTATGATTCCAACTATGTGACATTATAGAAAAGGCAAAACTATGGAGATGATTCGAATAAGATCAGTAATTGCCAGGGGTTGGGGTGTAGGGAGGGATGATATAAGCAGAGCACAGAGAATTTTCAGGGCAGTGAAAATATTCTGTGTGATACCACAAGGATGTATACATGTTATTATACATTTTTCCAAATCCATAGAATGTACAACACCAAGAGTGAACCCTAATTTAAACTATGACTTTTAGATGATTATGATGCATCATTGTAACAAATGTACCACTCTGGTGGGGGATGTTGATAATGGGGGAGGCTATCCATGTGTGCAGGAAGAGGGTATAAATGAAATCTCTGTACCTTCTCTGTAATTTTGCTGTGAACATAAAACTGCTCTAAAAAATAAAGGCTTCATAAAAAAAAAAAAAAACAAAAAACAAAAAAAAACAAAAACAAGAGAAAAGGAAGGAACAGAGGGAGTAGAAAGAGAAAGAAAGTAACACACTAAAATACCATCTGGTAAACTTCTTTCAAATTCTGTGACTTCCTTTCAGTTCACATTGTATTGTTTTAACCCTTGTAAAGAGCTGGAATTAAGGCTCTATCTACTACTTGTCCATCAGTCTGTTTCTGTAAAGTGTTTGCCAGTTTATGTTAAGCAAACTACATACTGAAACCTTAATACAACAAATTATTTTGCTTGTCATTTTTTTTTTTAGCTGATAGTAGTAGAACTCTGAATGTGGATTCCACTGCAATGACGCTACCTATGTCTGATCCAACTGCATGGGCCACAGCAATGAATAATCTTGGAATGGCACCACTGGGAATCGCTGGACAACCAATTTTGCCTGGTATGCTATTTTTAATCACATCACAAGTGTTTCTTTTTATTGACCATGTGGTAATAAATATAACAGTATGACACAACTTATTTTGAAGTTGACATTTACCAGATTCTGCCTAGAGTGTGCATTTTTGTAATATGAGCTTTATAAGCAGGGTGGCCAGTAGTTACTAGTATACTCCTTATTGCACTATGGACTAGGGATATAGCTGATACAGGATATGGGCATTAATATTTAAATAGGTTGTCGAAATAAAAGGCAACAGAATTTGGCAAGGAATTATAAAGTTTATCTAATTTTATAGATTTAGAGGAGACAAATAAACATGGAGTGGAAATGAGAATTGACTTAGACACCTCAAAAATCTTAGATTCCTAAACTGGGGAAGAAGAGATGGTAGGGAACATTCCAAAGTGGTTCACATTGAATAACTGTTCATATTTTTTTAAACAAAGTAACCAGTAAGAGAATGGGCATGTTGTACTTACTCCAGCTCCACTAAAGATAAAATCAGAAGAAAAATGCCACAGCCTCTGAAGGGTTTGGTTTAAACACAAAAAAAGCTTCTATACTGTCAGAACTATTAACCGTTAAAATGGATTTGTGAAGACATTAGGGAATTGCCATCTATGGAAGCCTGGAGTGCTTTTAAAATAGCCTAAATATTAATCTTCCCAGGTTCATCTAATTGTGATCTTACTTTTTTTTTTTTAATTTTTTTTTTCAACGTTTATTTATTTTTGGGACAGAGAGAGACAGAGCATGAACGGGGGAGGGGCAGAGAGAGAGGGAGACACAGAATCGGAAACAGGCTCCAGGCTCCGAGCCATCAGCCCAGAGCCCGACGCGGGGCTCGAACTCACGGACCGCGAGATCGTGACCTGGCTGAAGTCGGCCGCTTAACCGACTGCGCCACCCAGGCGCCCCGATCCTACTTTTAAAAGAATGGCAGGACCAGGCCCATCGAGTACCTTGCTATTCAAAGTATAATCTGCATAACCTGGGAGCTATTAAGAATTGCTAAATCTTAGGGGCGCCTGGGTGGCACAGTCGGTTAAGCGGCTGACTTCAGCCAGGTCACGATCTCGCGGTCCGTGAGTTCGAGCCCCGCGTCGGGCTCTGGGCTGATGGCTCGGAGCCTGGAGCCTGTTTCCGATTCTGTGTCTCCCTCTCTCTCTGCCCCTCCCCCGTTCATGCTCTGTCTCTCTCTGTCCCAAAAATAAATAAACGTTGAAAAAAAAATTAAAAAAAAAAAAAAAAAAGAATTGCTAAATCTTAGGCACTAGCCCAGAGCTACTGAATCAGAAGCTGCATTTTAACATGATCCCCAGGCTATTCACAAACACAGTAGAGAAACGGATCTAGAGTAATGCCACTTTGTTGTGCCATTTGTCTATATAGTTAGTGACCTCCACCCCTCCCCCCAAAATAATTTCACAGTTCCAATTCAGATTTTGAATCCTTATAAGGTATAATGGGGGCATGCAAGTGTAGGCAACAATACTTTATAATCTTAATAATTAAGAAATGTGATTACATAGAAAACTAGGAAACAAGCTTAAAAGCAGCCAAATATAAAGGAAAAATATGTAAATGAGAAATGGGTGGAGAATGAAGGCACTTGGATTATGTATGTGGCAGAGGCAATGAACTGTCCCACCAAACTATAATTTATGCCTTGGACTATAGTTGACTAGACTGCATCCTACTCCATGAGACCAACCATGATTGAAATGAGCAACCAGGGATCCTTTTAGGGTGAATGATTGGACTATAGATCTCCTTGGGTTTTGAATGACTAGTGGAGCCAATCTGGAATCAGCAGGTGTTATGACAGGAGCCACTACTGCATCATGGTTAAACATTCAGACTCTGGAGTCCATCTGCCTGACTTCCAAACCTGTTTCTTTCACTACTTTATTTTGAGTAGTTAAATATCTTCTATGAAACTCTGTTTCCTCATTCATAAAATCAGACTAATAATACTTAACCCCTTAGGATTTTTGTGACAATTAAATTGTCACAAATGCACAATGCCTGCCTTAGCACAGTGCCTGGCACATAGTGCTCAAACGTGTTAGCTATTAAAATATTTTTTAAATCATTATTAATATACTTTTTATACATATTTCTAAAGGATGTAATGGGTCTTTTAAATTTAGTTCTTCCTCATTATTTCATTGTAATAGTATTTAAACTAAAATATTATGTACTATTTTATAGCTCCATTTGGAGTGGTCCTGAGTCACAATCTCTTACAGTCTAGAGAAGCTAAACAATCTGATTTGCCTTAAACATTGCCAGTTCATGGAAATCTGATCTGTATGGGTATATGTCTCAGGGAAAAATCTTGAGGCCAGATCTGCACTGATGCAATATGTTAGTTATATTGGATTATTTGTAAATTACAATGTCTAAACATAAATCTATGTTCACATGGTAATCTTCAGCATTTAGTCACCCATCTGGAATGTGGAGCAAGAAAGGCTTAGCATTGAGAGTAAAAAAATCATCCAAGGCATCACTATAGGCCCCTTATTGCTGGGGTCAATAACAGGCCTAAAAATTTGGGTAGGTTTTCTTCACAGGAGCTCAAAGGGCTATTCCTGGAGAGAGTATCTTGTTTACTATGTAACAACATAGACCTCAAAGACAGACTGTTTGGGTTTGGATCATTGCTCTGCTACTTGCTAGCTATGTGACCTCACACAAGTTACTTGACCTATCGGTACCTCAGTTCCCTCATCTGTAAAATGAGGATAACTCTAGTATCTACCTCATAGGATTGCTGTGAAGATTAAATAATATGCTTAGCCCAATGTTTGGCTTGTAATAAGCACTCAGTAAAAGTTAACTGCCATCATTATTATTACTATTAGTAGTGCTATATGCTCTTTAAGATAAAGGAAATACTAACATCCTTCCTTCAAATGGCTGCTAAGCTACCACTTAAATTGAAAGTATTTGAGTTCAATGCTGCCACCATCAGCTCTAATGAGTGTTCCTCACATCCACCTCCAGCCAGACATTTGAAACCTTACGAGTGATTTTCATTTCTACTTCTAGCCCTCTTTGCCTGCATCTTATTTTCTTAAGCACTATGAAGAAATAGATTCTCACGGTCCCCTTCAACTTTGTGTTTCAGTAATTTTTTAGCTATGCTTTAGGGAAAGTTACTTGACTTTGGAAACCAGATCTTAGAAATACTGATATTTAGTTTAGTAGTGCTCTTTTTGTCTTAAAAGTACCTTGAGCAATAGTGTTGGGCTGAGACATACGAAGCTATCTGTAAAATTACTTGAGTTTCGTGTCAACTAATTTTTCCCCTCTCTGTATTATTTTAGGAAGGCAGTTTAACCATTGAGATTAGAACACAGGTTCAGGATCCCGACTGCCTAGGTTCAAATAAATCCCTGCTCTACCATTAAGTAGCTATGTAAACATTGGCAAGTTACTTAACCTCTCTAGGCCTCAGTTTCTTCATCTGTAAAACACAGATAATAATAGCATCTATGACATGGGGTTGTTGTGAAGATTAATGAGTTAATACATTAAAGTCTTAGAATGATTCCTGCTTCACAGTAGTCTCTCAATGAACTTAACTCTTATTACTGTTTTGAGTTCACATCTGACATATGCTCACAAAAAGTTGAATTATGGCTCATTTGTATTCTTAGCAACAGTGAAGGGTAATGAATGCAGAAGCAAAATTTTCCCTGGGAGAAGTGCTGGACAATAGCAGGTGAAGGGAACAGTACCTGCTAGTGCTGATGACTGCTCCTTGTAAATCTCATGGTGTATCCACAGAAATGGAAAGTTGACACCACAATCCAATGCTGCCTACCCTTCTTCTTGCCTAGATTATGGGAACAGAATGCCTGTTATTTTTATTATGTAACATTTTAACTGAATGGGCTAAAACATCCCCCAATCCTGTATCCTGCCTGCCTCAAGATTCCTTGAAATGTAAATGGCAGCCAATGAGCCACATGGAACTGTTCCCTGAGATCACTCACTGATGGCTCAGTAATTCAGCTACTTTTCTGCCCCTTATGAGGTTTCCTACTGAGCTTTTTGTCCAGTCTGAACTGTTCCTACTGAATTTTTTTTTTTTGTCCAGTCTCATCTGGTCTGTGACAATAGAAAAGGCTTTTGGCATTGATGAAAAACAAATGATACATAAGCTGCCTTGATTTCCCCTAGAGAACTCAAATCCATACTGTCATGGAAGCTGAGTCTCTTGACACATACTTGTCATCAGGGTGGTGTCATTATATTCATTGAGTGGGGAGCAGAGAGGCCATCTCTGGGGTTTGGTTTGGAGCTCCCTTTCATCTAACATGGTGTTTTGTACAGCTGCTATTCAATAAAGTTAATCCACGATGATGGCAAATTAGGAGGTCTCCTCTGTCTGGCAGCTGTCTTTCCTGCTAGAGTATTTGCTTTTCCAAGCTGGACAAATTACGACTAATGTTAGTTTTCAAAGAGAGGGACCACGAAGGGTCAGACCTTCTGTTTAAGGAGCATTGTTCTGCCCATGATACCAGATGAATCCAAAGATGGATCAATTAAGGAGTACTCATTGAATAGCTCCTTTATTTTACTTTATTTTCCCCTCAATTAAAATATTCTTAGCATCCAAATATAGACCCTGTGAAGTCCCAAAGGAGAAGAGTCTCTCATTATGGTGTCTCCACTTTATTGACTATACTACCTCCATAATAGGAGATGTTGGAAAATAGGGACTTATGGACTTTATTTTGTCATTTTTAAGAAGGCAGTTCTCACTGGACCCAGGGGGCCAATTCTGATGGGAGCAGAAAGAATGAGGATGTGTGACACATGATAGGCCACTGCTCTACAAGCTCCTCAAGGAGAGACAGACGTGTTTCTATTATTTTTAATATCTCCCACAAATAGAATATGGCTTCAGTGGCAGATAAGTTTGAAATCCTGGGAAAAGAGAGCACTGTTCATCAGCATGGTGGACACTTTACTGAAAACCAATGATATGTAAAACACGATACCAAATAGAATTAATGCCTCCATAAAAGAAGCTTGAAGCCTACCCAGTGATGGTACTCTCAAAACTCCCCATGGAAACTATTACAAAGAGTGGCCAAATGAGATCATTTGTTCATTCATTCATACAAGAAATATTTACTGAGGCCTGCTGTACACAGAGTACCGTGAGAAACCCTGGGGATAAAGCAATGAACAGAAAAGACAAGATTCTTGTCCTCTTACTGGGTTCAGTACTTTGAGAACCTCCATATTTTCTCCCTAATACATCTCACATATGAGATGCCTCTTGAATGATAACATATCAGAGGCTTCCTACCCATTTTGTTCATTTGTGCTTTTATTCATCCATCCATTCATTAAAAACATATTGAGCTAGGGTTAGGGTCATGGGGTATCCAAAATGGGTATGGTTCAATCCTTGCCTTCAAGCTCAGGGTCCACTAGCAGAGGCAAAGTCAATATCACTACACTACAATGTAGCAAATGTCTCAGTAGAAACATATAGAAAAGTACTATTTTAGCTAGGGTGGATGAGAGGGAGTGCTAGGTAGATGGTAGTGGTCTGGGAAGGTTCACAGAAGTGGTAATATTTGAGCACAGTATGCAGAGATATATGAGAATGTATCAGGTGAAAAAAAAGGGCTAAGAATGATCCAGGAAGAGGAAATGATGCATCAATTACTGGAATGTATACTAGAGTATACGGCATGGGGACAATGGTTAAATATTGAGTAGAATTGCATCATCCCATTCCACAAAGTGTGAGGCAGCATATGAGAAAGGTTATAATAAAAGAGAAAAATTACAAGCAAAATAAACCAGCTTCTAGGAAAATATAAATGAAGGTCAAAGGTGCAGACCAGGGGGCACCTGGGTGGTTCAGTCAGGTAAGCCTCTGACTCTTGACCTCAACTCAGGTCATGATCTCTAGTTGGGCTCTGTGCTGTCAGCACAGAGCCTACGTAGGATTCTCTCTCTCCTCTCTCTCTGCCCCTCTTCCACTCCCTCTCTCTCTCTTCCTCTCTCCCTCTCTCCCTGTTTCTCAAAATAAATATACATTTTGAAGTGAAGATCAGGTAGGGAGGTTAATTAGAATTCAGATGTGTAGGTCATAGGATCCTACCCAATTTCTAAAGTTGAGCTGTACCCATAGCCAAAACAAAAAGGGAAACATGATCAGTTATGTAATTTGCATTTTCCATGAAGAAAAAATATACCAAACCTCAGAGAAGTCAAACTTTTCATGGCCCTTCACAATTTTGTGTGTGTATTTGACATTTTAGCTCTGAAAGAATTTTTTCATAGGGAGCTTCTTATAGGGATGTACACTAAGTGAGGTAGTTGAGTAATTTCTGAAGCCCAAGCACAGCTGTGTAGCCCAGGACTAGTCAATATTATTTTCCCTAATTTGCTGCAAAATATAAAAACTAAAAATATAGTGATTTTTATATAAAACTAAATTTGCTTAGTTGAAATGACTGTTCTTTATTCTGAGATTATAGACTTTCTACATTGTTTGGTTTAAAATATTCTGTCTTTATGAACTGTGTGCATGTATATTGGCTAGTTTCTGTTATTTTTTCCCACGTCTTGTTTTGGCAAATTAAGAGGAAGATAATATACGTACATATGTAATTATTTTTATTCCTCTCTAAACTCTAGAAATCTTGGAACCACAGATGTAGAGTGAAATGTCCTCAGTAATGCCCCTCATCACAGCCTCCCATGATGAGAGTCAAGGTCATGATCCTTAATCTGTCAAATGTTCTAACAAAGGAAGAACACAGTATAAATAAATGGGAAGGAATAGGGGGAAGCTGGGCTAGAAAGGTAGATATTTGCAAAAATTTATACTAAAGAAATAAAGCTTCATTTGTATAAATTTGAAATCAAAGTTGAGATTTACTGGGGAGAGTCTTTGTGAACTCTAATTATGCCATATAATCCACCCAAGCTTAGTTTGCTACCTTATTTGCCATTGTACACAAACCAAGCCCTGCCTCAACTTTCCAGCTGGCCTGAAGTAAGGGTTTAGATGATGTTTTGGAGAAGCAGGCAGATGTTAGTAGAATTTGAGAGTCATTATGCAAAAATTTGGAAACTAGTGCTCTATTTCCAAGAGGGCTACTGATAACTGCAGGATCATCTGTCAGTGTAGCCAGGCTGTCCTTAGAAATATACGTTCTCTCTTAAGATTGACTGCTTGAAAAGTCTTTGTGAGGATTTGCATGGCGAAGAGGCAGTCAGAACTGTAGTGGGTTAAAATTTCATAATACCCAGGCAAAATTCTTATTTTCCAATGAATTTTATAGGAACTCTAAACAAATAGCAATAATGTCCCAGAAATGTATACCTGAATTGGAATCAATTTTCTGTAAAATACCTTAATTATATTTAGATCTCATTTGGAACACTTATTTTAGACTAATCTATGGTTGCATTTTAGTGGTTTTATTGTGAGTGCCAACTACCTCCTGGTGCTCAAAGAGTCTCTGGAACACCTAACAAAATGGAAATGCCTTTATGGGCCTGGAGGGGCTCTTGGATGGCAAGAAGTCACTAAGTGCAGGCAGAGCCTTTCTGACGACATGAAGGGGCTTCCAGCTAGCCAGAACCAGGTCCAGTGCTAAAAAGGCAAGACCAACAGTAAATGTGTCACCTCCTACCTTTGCCCACTTCCAGTTCATACACTGCCACAAGTTAAACTTCATCTGTGAGTCAAAGTTGAGACAATGGATTTTAAAGAGGCCTCTAAATTAACTATTAGTGTGGCAATATGTGTATCAAACACCTGAACAGGAAGTTCTAAGTGTAGAGATAAGCAACCAGATGGTAGCCTTTTGGAGAGAAACATTTGAAGGCCTGCTACAGGTTGGATAGGTAGAGATAGAGCTTAATCTGACAGGGAGTATCTCTTTTTTCCAGTGGATCCATGGACTTTGTGGGAAGCAATATAGATGAATGATTGAGAATGTGGTTAGTAAAAGCCACCTACTGTATGGCCATACAGTGTTAATTCTGTGAGCTCCAATTTCCTCATCTGTAAAATAGGGAGTAGTATATTGTCCATTCCTTAGGATTGTGAAAATTAAATGAGATGATATGTATAAAACCTGAAAATCCATACACACTCAATTAATGGTTAATAGTATTATGGACACCATCCCTCTCCCCTGCTACAAAAGTGGAGTTTGCATTTTATCAGAAGAAAACCAGTGTGATCCATCCTGCCAGAAAATATCAAGAATTGAACCATAAAATTGGTGAGTGTGGCAACTTTGTGAGGCATCAAAAATGGGCAACCTCTAAGGTTTCTAGTGCTTTGTAGACATCTGTAGTCTTAGTCCATCTAGTAGAGTATCAGTCACCTGGCATGGTTTCAATGGGCCGTGCAGTACAATGACCACAAGTGCTCAAGATGGTGGCTCTGGGACCTTGCAGGATCCCACAGCACCATTTCAATAATCTGAGAAGAAATCATGGTCAGTCTAGTTTGGGTACTTAGTGTACTTTCTTTTCCCATTCTTTGGAAATAGCCAACTCTATTAACTAATCACACCGCAGTCCCTAGGCATGCTGCATATTCTGTCTATTGCTGTATGACAAACTACTTTATAACTTAGTAGCTTAAAAAGCAATCATTTTATTCTCTTTTAAGATTTTCTGGGTGAAGAATTTGGGCAGGACTCTTATGAGCAATTCTTCTATGCCATATGGTATCAGCTAGGATGCCTCAGCTGTGGTAGTCTAGTCTGGAGATTCCAAGACACCTTTATTCATATGCATGGCATTTTGGCAGGGACAGCTTAAAACACTGGGCTCAGCTGAATCTCTCTCCTTCCATTTACTCTAAGGCCCTCTCCACATGTCTCTCTACCACAGTAGTCCTACACGTTACATGGTGTCTTGAAGGTCCCATAGCATGCAATCCCAGAAACAAGAGGTGGGAATGGTGTCTCTCTCAAGGCCTGAGCCTGAAAACAGGTACAACTTCTCTTATGTCAAAGAAGTGTGGAACCCATCCAGATTCAAATGGGGGTGGGGGACATAGATTTTACCTCTTGGTGAGAGGGGTGTCAAAGAATTTGTATCCCCCTTTAATCTGTCACACTGGGAAAAAATAACTGTATGGAAGTACTTAGTTGTTCATTTGCCATGTTTTTCATCATAGCAGTTTCACCTTATACCTATAATTAAGTTAATTCATTAAAACAATTGTCACACTGCATTGAGAGGCAGTGTAGTGGTTAAGAGTATTAATAGTTAGACCAACCTGGATTTGAATCCTAGTTCTGCTTCTTACTGGCTGTATAATCTTGGGCAAGTAACTCAACACTCTGAGGCCTAATTTCTTTATAAAATGAAGGATAATAATAGTAGCTAGGTCACAGTCTTCTTGGAATGTGATTATATAAAATGCTTAACACAGTGCCTAGCACATTGTAAGCATCCAGTAAACAATTTGGCTGTTTATAATAATTGGTGATACATAAGTGTAACTGCATGGATGTTTCCAAACTAGACTATGAGGCCGAGGATTTTGTCTTACTCGTTCCTTAAATCCCAACTCCTGGCACAGGGCCTGGCATCAGACTATTGAATGGATGGACATATGGATGACTGGATGGCAGCGCAGAAATGGTATGTGCCTGCAATGTAACCCCCTGGCTCAAATGTATAAAGAGAATTGAAGATAATTGTACTGCCAGGTAACTACTCTAGGTAGAATGAACACAAGTTGCTAGGGGGCAGGAAAGCTTAAGGCCACACTGAAATATTACTTGAAATCACATAGTAGAGTTGCAACTCAGAGGAGCAAGCTGGCCCAACTGACACACAGCACTTGTGGCATTTCCAGTTAAGCTGGGACTTTGGGAAGTTCATGAATCATAAGACGAATGCAAACCAACATTTATGACACTTCCAGGCATGGCAATACCAAGTCAGAAAGGCTGCAGGGAAAAGGTACTGGAAGGAGAGATATAAAAGCAAAACAGAACAGGGCATTTATTATAGGAAGGACTTTGGAGGAATATGTTGGCCTTTTCCATAGCCCTTGTATAAAATGATTTCAGATCTCCTTCAGAAGTTTGAATTCCTAACATAAATATTAATACTATGTAATTATAGGTATACTCCTCAAGCCAGGCTTGAAGGCTCAAAGAGGGAGATAATTTCTCTGGCGTCCTATTCCCAATGTGTTTTAAATTGTTGGACTTCTTTGATATTCCAGGTTCTGCAATACTTGTATAAGTCCCATGACTTCAAATGGTTATTTTCTTGGTTGGCATCAGAAATTTACATCGACTTGGGTGCTTAATGGTTGAAGATAAACAAAAGAAATAATCAATGTGTTAGGAGCCTTTGAAATGTCATGTGCAACCTGCCCTCTAGCAAGCCCTGCTAGGCAGTGTAGCCTATGGAGCTCTTGTCATATTGAACGCAAGAAAGAAAGGGAGTTTATCTACTCTTTGCTTTAGCCATATGTCATGAATACATCTGCTTTTAAATGAATTTCATAAAATATTAATGTAATCATACCAAACAGAGTGGTGAGTACCTCAGTCAGGAGTTATATTTATCTTGTGTATTTGTTTTTTGTTTGTCTCCATTTGTTAGTAGACAGTACATGGAGACGGGCATTTCTTTCTCAGCCGAAGTGGCAGGACTTGCTTAATGAACTGATGTTTCTGTAATCTGTGGTAAGGCAGAGTTGTGAGTGACAGAGCTGTATGAATAACAATGAGGAGGCAGGCAGAACAATAAAAGGAAGACAAACATTTCAGTTGGAGAGGAAAAATAGATGGAATTGTTTAGTTGGCACACAATCTAATCTGATCTTTTCCTACGGAAAATTAACAGTTTGTAAATGGGTGAGATAATGTTAACAATTTTTCCAAAATAATAAACACAAGAAATAAAATTTTCCAAAGATGTAAATGGTATTTTTAACCACAGTGCTCCTATTCTTCAGTGTGGGAACATAGGGCATCAGGGGCCTAAGTCCTCCAAGATGGAAAGGAAGACCTGGACCCCCTGCCCCCACCTGATAGAGCCTGACATATAAAAACCTATCACGAATGCTTGTGGAATGTGGGAATGAATGCCCAAAACAGTGAATTTATTGTTGTGTGTATGCATGTTTTTAATGGAAGGAAGGAAACTTACCTATCAGGACTACCACTTATCATGCCATGGGTTTTTGTATCTGTTCTGTCCTTTCCTCCTTTGAGCTAAATGTCATCATTTATCCCCACTTTTATCAAAAACAAAATGGTGGTACACAGATATTAAGAAACCTTCCACTACTATGTGGAGAAAAGTAGAGATATGAAGGCCACAGGAGGAAGGCAGGGAGAGAGAGAGAGAGAGTGCATGAGAGAGAGTGCATGTGCTCACATGCATGTGTAAAAGTGCATGTTGGGTCAGATTGCACATGAAGGCTAAAAGTAAATTTGTTTTCAGAAAAATAAATTTTCCTCTAATTTCTTGGAAATTTCTTGGAAGACATTTTTTTCTTCCCAAACATATCCGGGGTCTTGATATTTCAGCATGACAGGCATGTGGGAAGATGACGAATGCTCTAGCTCTTGTGGACTGGCTGTGTACATGTGCTACCACCTGCCTATCTGCCCAGTCATGAGACTCACCCCTACTGGACCTATTGTACCTGAAGTTCCACACATTCTTCCCACGGTTTAGATCCATCCCCTTCAACATCTTGGAGAACCACCCAGGGAATTCTGAGCTCCTTGAGGATGTGCTTATAAGGATTGCCGCCTCGTGTTTTTGTGGTGAGCAGAGTGAAGTTTTGGGGGTTCAGGTACACTACTGCTACTGCAACAGCCCCTACATTATCACAACTCCTTATGCAATACTTTCTTTGCTTGCAGCCGCTGTGCATTCTGTAGCAGAGGACAGGGCTGAGAGGTAGAGAATAAGGAAGTATAATGGATTTCCTTCTCTCAGAGAACTTGCATTTTGTTATAGAGACAAAATTTAAACAAAATCAGTACCACCCATAGACCCAAGCAAGTGGGAACTTTGCCCTAAGCCTGCATCTCAGGGGACCTCCTGCTTTGAAATGCCTGCCTTGATGTTTTTTAAGGCCCCCCACCCAGTGCTAAGGTAGGTAGTGTGATCAGGGTAGGTGCCCTGAGTCCAGAACAGGTCGTATATAGGTTCTAATCTCAAGGAGCACCTTTCTTGCAATTTTTAAAATTCCTCTTCATTGTCTGGGACTGACCAGTGCCTGCAGTGTTGTGTAAGCAAAGAGTCCCAATCTCAGCCTGAACCTGTGTGGACCCCAGTCATCATTTCTCCTCTTTGGGGCATTCTCTAATCCTCTACTCTACATGTGGAGTCAACCATATTCTCCAAGAAGCTTCAGAACTCAGGCCTATGGAGTCCTCCCAGACTCTGTTCCAGGAAGGTAGCCTGGCAAGTAAATCACTCCAGCTACCTGGTATGGTATTTCTTTCATGGTATCACATGAGATTGCGCCAGCGAAATAGTGTTGATGTTGATTTGGGGTGAATTGAATTGTTTATATAGATGAGCTCCACAGAAAAGTATTTGTTTGAGGGCCCCTACACATCCTAGAAGCATCCCTGAATAAAACAAAAGATGATGCAAAAGAAAATAAAATTCGGTAGAAACAAGCGTAGAACAATTTTTCAACACAGAGTTGAGAATGAACCAGAATTATCTGGAAAAAGTTCTTCAGGGAGGGTGAGACTTAAGGCTGGCCTTAAGTATGGGGAGAATTGGGAGAGAGTCTAGTGATTCCAAGAAGGGAGAACAATATGAACAAAAGCAAGGAGAATAGTTATTCATTGAATATTTTTGTGGTATACATTATGCTAAGCACATTGCATTCATTGTTTTGCTTATTCGTCACAATTCCCTATAAGGTAGGTGTTTGCAGATGATGAAATGGGGTTTCAAAATATTCATCCTGCTAAGCAAACAATAGAAGTAGGTCCCAGGTCTGCCTGATCCCCAAAATTGTATGTTCTTAATACCATGCTATACTGCAAAAAGACAAGGGATAGTAGGGAGCCTTGTCTGTATGGAGCAGTGAATGTGTGTTGAGAACTAGTAAAGGCAAGATCAACAGAAAAGGCACATAGTATGAAAGGCCTTGGATGTCAAAAATGATATATAGAGACAAATAGACTGGTCAAGCAAAAACAAAGATCCCTATCCCCAAAGGAAAATGCACAAGTAGAATATAATATTTAAGACCTAATGCTAATACCATGTTTTCTTAAATATTTTGCCTTCGTCTTAGAAAGTCCCTTGGCTTGAAATGTATAAGGTAACATTCTGCCTCCACTTGGCCTTGCCTGGTGTCATTTATTGTTCTCTCTTTCCTCTCCTTTTTTAGACTTTGATCCTGCTCTTGGAATGATGACTGGAATTCCACCAATCACTCCAATGATGCCTGGCTTGGGAATAGTACCTCCTCCAATTCCACCAGATATGCCAGTAGTAAAAGAGATCATACACTGTAAAAGCTGCACACTTTTCCCTCCAAATCCAAGTAATATTCTGCTTTTTCTCCACACAAGTCATAATGTTTTGGTGTCTAGGAACACTTTCTTCTTTTTCAAAAAAAATACCCTAGGGCTTCATAGATGTATATACAGAAGCTTCACCTAGAAAACAGAAGACGGGAAAATTTTCTCTTATTAGGCAAGGTTGAATTTTATGCATAGAATAGTAGATTTCTGTGTGTTGGTTGCATTACAAATGATAAAACGTGTTTCTAATGCCATCTGGTAAGGAATTCAAGTGTGTTCGTACAGAGACACCTGACACAAATTGTTCAACACTGTCATTTGCAGACTCTCTTTTTCATAACTGGCCTACATGCTGATAATGGCAGTAATAGTGTGTGTCTGAGCCTGCCCGAGGCACATGAGAATACATATTTGGTGCTAAGAATCCTCCATTGCTACTAGCTATTCACACATCACTCAAACTACTGCTATTCAACTGATGGGCTGCAATAGACAGTGGGGTGAGGTTTAACTTGCTACAAGGGTAAAGGGGAATACTGAGACTGAGTCGAAACACTTGCATCCATCTAGTCAATGAAATTCATGTGGAAATGATCTATGGATCTATCTTGGCAGTAATGAATAGGTTTCTCCTTAGACTCTTAAAAATATCTGCAAACATATGTTGGCCATATTTCACTTAAAATATAGCAGCAATAATTGACTCAAACATTTTTCTAGGTCTATTTGTGGTTTTATTTAAGTGATCAGACGTTATTTCTACACATGACCCAAGCCTCATTAAAGCTTTTTCCACAGTTCTAGTGGTGCTGGGTGACCTACTTAAGGGAGCTGCCACTACAGTGCTAAGATTAAAACTGTTAAGGGACACATTCAAGGGTTCAGGCCATAGATCAAATGAACTTGCCTTATCACAATAAACATGAACTTTTGACATGTGACTTCAGACAACTATTTCATCTCCTACCTTACACAGGAGTTAGTTAATCATGGAATCAGGCTCTGGCAGGGACCCAAATTCTTAGTATAGTCTATTCATAGCTAACAGGACTTTAGAACCAGTAAGGGTTCATTGACCAAATCATCTCATCTCTTTTTGCTAGTGAGAAATGTTCTCAGTGCCTTCTTCAGGTCTTTGAACTTGATTGTCAGCAGGGTACTACTTCCTTCTAGGCCAATAAGAAATCTAGGAGGCTGCATCTCAGAGGACTGAATTGGGAGAGGAGCTAGTATGTCACAAGAGAATTAGGGAATGCAGAATAAGATGGCCTAGTAGGTCTTATCTGCCAGCTCAAGTGGCCATTCCTGGATTTGTGTTTAGTGCCTAGGTGAATGAATGGCACTGTTGTACCCTGTCTCTTCCTCTTAGTGCCACTGTCCCTACAAATGGGCAATGGACTTTTTTCCCTTTCATCCAGTGTGTTGCTTTTGGATTAGGGAAAGCTATGCATCACTAATTCTACATTTTTCACTTCAAAAGCCACGAATTTAGGCATGTCCAGTGTTAAAACCTCCTGTTTATGGAAAGGTACAATCCTGCTGGTTTAATCATTCATTTATCACATAATCAGCTTTCCCTAGGCTTTCATTGTCTCAATCAAGTCTAACGTAACAGGATGGCTCATACCTTGTAATGTCTAGGTTGGGTACAAGAGATGACTTTACAGGATATTCAGTCTCTGAATTGCCAAAGAATAACAGATACATTGTGTATAACACATAGACCACATTATTGAGTGGTCTTTAAAGGAATGTAGACATACACAGCTTAAAGAGGCTCTAACTTTTGATTGTCTCTAGGAAAAGAAACAGATAAACATCCCTCAAATACATTTATCTTTCCCATGTACAGTCATGCCTTCTTGAGTCTGAGCTGGAAGAGCCAGAGCGAGAGGGAAGCATTTTACCTTCATGGCTCAATACTTTTTTTCTTCATCTGTGTTAAGAATACTGACAGAGCAATTAGTACCAATAAAGTTGTGGCTTCAGGGAAGGAACCTGGCTTTGGAATTGAATTAAAAACTAACACTCCTGACACAGCTTAAAGTGAACTGGTGTTCTGTTTCCTGTTTAGAACTTGGATTTTGTCAAAAGGGGGCTCAGGTTAATTGTGTGGGGAAAACACAATGGCTAATGGAGAAGACTCCCTCTGTTCGGTGCTGAAAGCATGGCAAGTGCCGTTTTTGTTCACAGCCCCACACTGTGAAAGTGTGATGGGAAGAGCAGGGATTTGGTACGACTAAGTCACTTACCTTCTCCAGAGCCTACCAACCTTGTCCGATAAGGCCTTGATTATAAACCCCGGTATTTATGCCTACCTCCGGTATATTCTGCTTCTGTCTCTGGTATATTCTCTTGCACTCAGTGGCCTCTCAACAGTAAGGACCTGTGATCTGGGGACTCTCACAGTCTCTTTATGCACCCATCCAATCTGCTTCTGTCTTGTTGCTTCATTAGACACAGTATCTTTACCATCAATTCCTTCCCCTCTCTCCCACCTGACACTTCATCCAGGTGCTTGTCACATATACAGAACCCAGAAGCCCCAAGGTTCCCATTGCCTACAAGTGCCAAGTCCAACTCCTGACTTCAAAATTCACTGGTATGCTTCATGTGACTGTCTTCAATCCATTGTTTCTACTTGCCACGTACCCATCCTTTTAGTCAAGTGCAGCTGCTTCCCAGTATCACACTCCTCTCCAGCCCAACTGCAAGCCTACCTTCTCCTGGAACATTTCCACGTGGAAGATATGGAAATTAAAACAACAGTTAATCATTCATTGCTCTAATGCATTTCCACCTAAATATTGGGTGCTAGGCCCAATGGGTAATTTTTAGCCCTTAAATTACTTTATGTCTCTGCTATTCTTAGTACTAGTAATCCCTTCATCCTTCTTGAAACATTAGGTGATTTGAAGGTGTAAGAATGACTAAGACCACTAGAGAGGTTATATCAATCAAGAAAGGATGACAAGCTAAGTGCCCTGAGGAATTCCAACATTTGAAAATGTAAAACAGAAAGAGGAGTTTGCATTTCTGTATACCCAGTAGCAGCAAAAGTCTTCTTTACTTGCTGTTTCCAGTTCTTTTCCAATTCTCTTTTAAATCTTAATTTATGCTCTTGCCCCACTCCTCTATCAAAATTTCCCTTGTTTAAGAACTCTAGTGACCAGGGGCACCTGGGTGGCTCAGTCAGTTAAGTGTCCGACTCTTAGTTTCAGCTCAGGTCATGATCTCACAGTTGGTGAAATCGAGCCTACATCGTGCTCTGCACTGACAGAGTAGAGCCTGCTTGGGATCCTCTCTCTGTCCCTCCCCCACTCACGCTATCTCTGTCTCTCTCAAAATAAATAAACTTTAAGAAAAAAGAACACTAGTGACCTAAATCCAGTAGTTATTTCTCAGTTCTCTTCGTAATTGACCTAATAGCCATATGCAACACAGTTGATTACTCCTTAGTCATTGGTATACTTTCTTTACTTGGCTTTCAGGACACCACACTATTGGTTTTCCTCCCACTTCAGCTGATAGAGCTTCTACATGAAGAGGTTGCATTTGGAATCTACTGTCAAGTTAATAGTAAATGAGGAATAAATGGTGGAATATCATCTGCTATCTGTGTACAGGGACATGGGAAAGCACCCAGGAGCCAGAAAAAGAGTGATTTTTTCATTTTACTGTATCAGAACAGGCCAACCTCATTTTGTCTCCTAGGGCTGGGTTCTATAAAGAAAGTTAGAGAAAGTGGGTAAATTGAGAATTAATAAAAATTCACTAGTCTTCTGATTATTTCCAATCAGTTGGAATTACATTAAAATATATCTGACCCCTGCTGATTATCGAGGGGGCCTTCAGTCTTAGGCATCTAATAAAATCAACTCAAACACTTTGCAGTATGTAAATTCTGGCAAACCAGTTGAGTGATCTGTGATGCTCCTTTGAAAAGCAAGATGCAAGTGGTTTATAGGTTCTCCATGCCGTCCCCTGCCTCATTTCTCAAAGATCAGCAGTGACTCTGATCTTAATGCTGATTGCCCCAACAGAGCTCCCCAGAGTAGGTGCTTAGTTGTAATTAGAATTGCTAGAAGTTCCTCCTTTTCCATTACCAGAGATTAAAGGTTTTTTTTACACTCTCAGTTATCTTGAATCATTTTACATGAAGTTTTCTTCTTCTCTGTCCACAGTAGTGATTGGGTATTACAAGAGTTCAGCACATTACCTGATTAATAGGTGGACTTTGAATTTGCTCTCCTATGGAGTTATCATTGCTGTGCCCAGATCACTGTATTTCAGTGGGATTAGTAAATCAGGCCCAGACAATAAAGTGCTTTGAGCTGTGAATTAAAGAATAAGTACTGTCTACTAAGGAAGATAGTACAGCCCATTGCCTTGTTTGGTGGCATACACCTAAATCTCAGTGAATGCTATCAAAGAGACTTTCTACATTTACCCAAGGAAAACAAATAAATCCCCAGCATTCTGGACGCTACTTAGTGGCTTTTATGCTTTCTTACTTAGCAGTTACCACAGAATAATCACAGCATCTAAATAGAGTGATGATTTCATCACAGAATTTTTGAATCATACAAATGTAGTGAGAGGAAAGAGACTTTGTATTTTCTGTGTTATATGTAACTGCATCAGTAACCAGATATTCCTTAGAGTCTCTCAGTGGACCAAAAGGTAGACCTAACTAAGCAAACTTAAATAATATAAAAAGGTGAACATTTACTTCACAAAAAGATTCTTTACCATCAAATTCCTTAAATAGTAAACTTCAGAAGGATTCTGTAACAGGATTTTAGTCTAAAGCCCTTGATTTGAAAACATGGCTCTAACTGTAGGGGTGCTCTTGAAAATTTTTTACCTATATAGTCAGTGGCTAGATTGTGTTCCATGGTCAAAACCATATGTGTCTTCACAGCTATAGATTCCTCTATTGAGAAGAGTGATTCCTTCCCAAACCAAGCCTTATCTGAAGATTTGGCTAAAACAAGGAACTGGGAGTTTAGAAGTCCAGGTCTTAAGCTGCCATTCCGCCCCAGTCTTGTAATAGTGCTTTAGAAAGCCCCAGATTGGTAATCAGAAAATCTGGATTCTATAACAGTATATAATAATAACACTACAATAATGACCATTTGGGAGCCTATCAAGTGCTAGGCATTGTAGCACTTGCAATATAGACAGTAGATTATCAACTATCCTACAAAAATCCTTGTAAGGTAGAGGACAATATCCCAATTTTAAAGATGAAAGAATGAGGTACCCAGAGGAAAAGTAATTTTCAAAAGGTCATACAGTTACTAAGTTAAGGTTTAAATCCAGGTTTACCTGCTCCAAGTTCATATTCCTTCTCTTTCTATCCAATTTGGCGACCTTGAATGAGTCACTCAACCTCACTCAGCTAAGGTTTTTCTTTGTAATATGAGAAGTCTAGACCAAGCCATTAGTTTTCAATCCTAGCTACTATTAGAGTTGCCTGAGGAGCTTTAAAAAAATAATGCACAGGCTATACCCCAGACTAATTAAATCATTCTTTGGAGTGAACACAGGAATTTTTTTGTTTGGTTGACTCCCAAGTTGATTCTAATGTGCTGTTGGAGTTGAGAATCACTGGAACCGTGATGTTAGAATCCTTTCATTTCTTAAGAACTCAGAAGTGGAAGTCTTAAGAGATTCTGGACCTCATTTCCCTTTTTTTTTTTTTTTTTTTTTTTTTTTGGCTAAAAACCACATTATTCCAGTGCCCATGACTAAGACATTTCAGATTCCTACTCACTAGGTTATCTTCCTTTTCCCTTTAAATTTCTCCTATGGAACAAAAGACCAATACAGCGAGTTTTTGAAATTACAGAATTTTTTTTTTATTAACAGAAACTTTATAAGTTCCCTGAATGCCTTTATCCCTTTTATTGACTAAATAGAGGGGAAGAGAGCATCATGAGAACCTGATTATTCTGAGCCACACTGATAAGACAGACAGTGGTAGCAAAGTGAGAAAGCTAGAGATGCGCATACCCAAGGAAGCTCCCAAATCATCTGCTTGCCAACTTGGATAAGTGTCAGGTGAAGACCTTGGCCTAATCTACAAGTGAGACTCATTTATTTTTGCATGGGAGCAGTAATCACTAGTTGAGCTCTCCAAATCTTGAGCTGGGAGAATTGTTGTGAAGAGCTGAATGGAAAGAATGGATTACACAAAATAAATCCTTACAGATAACAAAACCAACACTAAAGAAACCCTTGACCATCATGCTTTGTTTTGTTGGGCTATGAACTGTAGAATTTTGTTTGGAAAATGCTTGGATACATATAAATAGCAACAAGGATCTAGCAGATCCAACAGGCTTTATGTGTAAGATGAGTGAGTAGAAAGCATATTTTTTTTTAGCAGAGGGAGAATCATCTCATTACCTAGGTTTTTGTTTTTTTTTTAATTTTTTTTTTCAACGTTTATTTATTTTTGGGACAGAGAGAGACAGAGCATGAACGGGGGAGGGGCAGAGAGAGAGGGAGACACAGAATCGGAAACAGGCTCCAGGCTCTGAGCCATCAGCCCAGAGCCCGACGCGGGGCTCGAACTCACGGACCGCGAGATCGTGACCTGGCTGAAGTCGGACGCTCAACCGACTGCGCCACCCAGGCGCCCCTCATTACGTAGGTTTTTAATGACTCTCTATAGCCAAATTTATCTCACGTTAGTTAATGATTTCCCAGATGAGCTTACTTTCTCTGCTGTCTTTCATACTTCCCTCTAAATGCTGCACAATTGACTCTGGACCTCACCCCTCCAGCAAGGAATTTGAGGAAAGACTTGCTGGTATCAAAAGCAAAAACCCTAAAAAGGATGGTTTATAGTCTAGCTGACTTTGTCAGCCAAACCATTCTGACACTCATAAATATTTTTGTAAATGTTTACCCCATCATTGTCAAATTAATTCTGAAACAATTATTTCAGTAACCATGAACAGAGGGAATTTAGTAACTATCAACTGAATTAAACAACCTTTTTCTCAGGAACCTTGGTTCTGAGAATTCCTGAAAATAAGAATTTAAAGTGAGTGGGATGTCCCCCCACTAACTGTCTTCTTAGCAAAAACAACTGAAAATTGGGCATAGCTGAGTTGTCACAACACAAAAACAGAATTAAAGAACTCTGGATGGGACAGGCAGATGGGTCTGAGTTTTTATCATTTGGATGTCATGGTCACCAAACCATTGAAGAAAATTATTTTCATGTGCTGTGGAGCAGAGATGAGCACCTTAGAGGCCACATGCTTCTGGCACTCTTAGGCAAAAGTCTGATTGGGGACAGTAGGGCTATCTCTGGGATATGTTAGATTTCTAAAAAGGTCTGTCCCAAGCAAACATTTTAATTTCAAATGCTTTTGCAATTCTGCTTAGATCTTCCACCTCCTGCAACTCGAGAACGCCCACCAGGATGCAAAACAGTATTTGTGGGTGGCCTGCCTGAAAATGGGACTGAGCAAATCATCGTGGAAGTGTTCGAACAGTGTGGAGAGATCATTGCTATTCGTAAGAGCAAAAAGAACTTTTGTCACATTCGCTTTGCTGAGGAGTACATGGTGGACAAAGCCCTCTATCTCTCTGGTAGGTGTTTAGTCTTGAGCAGTGTGCCCACTGGGCACAACGCAGAGATTGGAGATCAGTGCATTTGTGGCAGATAAAATTTGGGCTTAATGGTACTCCCTCTTGCCTTCAGAGATGGAAAATGAATGTTTTCACCCAACTTCTTCCTTTAAAGTTCTTTGATAGTTCTCAATTGTATCCGTTGTCCAAAACTCCTTACTTGTAACATCTGAAGGCCTTGATGATCTGTCTTACTTCTCAGTACCATCCATCTCCCAGTTCTTCCCTCACATACCATGTCCTAAGCACACTAAGCTAATTGTAGTTCTCACAATGTGCCATGGTGTCTTATGTCTTTTCCTCTGACTACAATTACCTTTTCCATCCCACCTCCCATGTATACATTCTCACACCCCAAAGTTCCAGCTCAAGCATAACCTCTTCTGGAAAGCTTTCTCTGACTTCTCTCCCCACTGTGCCCCAGGCTGTTCTGGGCAGCCCCTCCTCAGCGCTTCCCTAGCACCCAGTGTTTCCTGCTAGCATGACACCTATAACACCAAGCTAGAACTGTCTCTTTCTGTATCTGTCTTCCTGACCAGAGTATGAACTCCTTAAGGGAAGGGACCATGTTTTATCTAACTTCAAATCCCCACTATCTAGCACATAATCTGGCACAAAAACAAATGCCCAGAAATAGCTATGGAAGTCAGTTAGTTATCAAATATTTATTGACAGCTAGGCAGAATGCTAGGTTGCTAAGGGTACAGCAAAGACCAAGATAGACAAACTTCCTGCCATCAGGGATATTACATTCTGGAGATGGTATAATATATATGTAAAAAATAATTAATATCAGGTACCAATAACTGCTATGAAGAAGATAAAAATAGCTAATGTGCCTAGCATTGTTAGGAAAGCAAGTCTTCCCTGTCATTTGAATTGAGATCTGAAAAATATGAAGGGGATTGCCATGTGAACATCTGGGAGCTGAGCATTCCAAAATAAGAAAGAGCAAGTTAAAGGCCCTGAGATGAAATGGACTTGGCATGTTTAAGTGAAAGAGACAAGGTTAACATGACTGGAACATTGTAAATGAGAGAGAGGCAGTGAAGGGAAATGAAGTCTGAGAGGTAAGAGATACCAAACCGTGTTGACCCTTATAATCTATAGTAATTAGTTTATTATTCTGGATGCAATGGGAAGTCATTGGAGGATTTTAAGTAGTAGAGTGACATAATCTGATATACATTTTAGAAATATCCCTTCTGTTTAAAGGACAGACTGAGGGGCATGGGCAAACGTAGTTACTAGAAGATAAGTCAGCCAACTGTAGCATTAGTCTAACCTAGAAGTGACAGAGTACAGATAGTAAGAACTACTTTGCCTAAAGTCTCTTATTCATGGTAAAAGTTCAAATTTGGGGAGACTGAGGCAAGGCATTACAATTGGAATGATTTCTGTTAAATACTATAAAGTGAAGCCCTTTGTTTTTGGGGTGGTTTCAAGATAAAGTTTCATGGTTGATCCTTTGCTTATTTTGAATTGGTATTGTTCTCTATGAAGCAGTGGGCAAATAAGACTAAAGGCAGAAGACAGGGTAATCTGAAAGGGCATAGAACAATTAACAACTTCCTTGCCTAAGAGTAATTGTTTGGAGGAACTGGGTCCAAGTGCTAGACATTTTGGGGTGGCAGAATCTTCATTCATATAACAGGCGCTTGTTGGACATCTCCTTTGTGTAAGCTATTGTGCTGAATGTTGTGCAGAGAAGAAAATGAGTAAAACCTAGTTTTTTCCCTTAATGAAGTTAGGGTTAGTAGGCAGTCATACATTTATTTGTTAAAGAAACATTCAGCGCTAGGCATTTCTCAAGACACCAATAAAACATACTCAGTGCTAATAACAAGACTGAAAATAATGAGGGCTGAAGTATGGACAAAGCGTTTGGGAAGTTCAGAGGAGAGAAGGGGATGGGGACAGAGAGAGAAAATGTCTAACTCTTGACCATGGGGGTATTGAGAAAGGTACCATTTGAACCAAGTCTTTGACAAAGAGAAAGCATTTGCATGTGGACAATGGGGCAGAGATACAGCAAAAGCAAAGGTACAAAAGTGGTAAGTTTTAGTGAACATTCAAGGAAACAAAGAGTAGTAGTTTGTGTACTGACTAGGCATGAAAGGAGAAGAGAAAACATCAGCTGTTAGCACACTTTGAAAGGTTTAACAGTTGGGTCTTTACACCTCAGGTAATAGGGAAATGTTGAAGGAAATTCTGAACAAGATAATTGTTTCTGAAGGATTAATCTGACATCTCTGTATAAAAATGGATTAGAGGAAAACAGAAAAAAAGTTGAAGGGAGATCAGTTAGATGCCTGCTGCAACAGGCAGAGAAAAGGTAATGTGTGTTTGAAGAAGTAGCCTAGTAACATGGGAAAGGAGAGGAGCATGCAGATGTAAAATATTCTTTTTTATTAATTTAAAAAATTTTTAATTACAGTTGGTTAACATACAGTATTATATTAGTTTTAGATGTACAATATAATGATTCAACAATTCCATACATCATTATCATCACAAGTGCCCTCCTTAATCCCCATCACCTATTTCACCCATCCCCCCACCCATCTCACCTCTGGTAAACATTAGTTTGTTCTCTATAGTAAAGAGTCTCTTTCTTGGTTTGTATCTCTTTTTTCCCCCTTTGCCCATTACTTTGTTTCTTAAATTCCACATATGAGTGAAATTATATGGTATTTGTCTTTTTCTAATTGACTTATTTTGCTTAGCATAATACTCTCTAGCCCCATCCATGTCATTGCAAATGGCAGTATTTCGTTCTTTTTTATGACTGAATAATATTCCATTGTGTATATATACTACCTCTTCTTTATCCATTCATCTATCAGTGGACACTTGGGCTGCTTTCATAATTTGGCTATTGAGATGTAGAATACTCTTGTTACATTTGCTAAGTGCTGTAAAATGTAAATACTAAAGATTTGACAGCACTTAGGAATGATAATAGAGCATTCCACTATAGACTATTTTAATAAAGACTTAAAGGTCTTAAAAAAAACTCTGAACAGCTGTACATAAAAGATGGCATGCTGCTCAGGAGGTATCCATCTAAACATCATTGAAATCTCTCGGCAACAACCACCTCCTGGAAGCATTCTCAAGGCTGCCAGAGGAAAGGGGATTGCAATCAGTGATGTGAAAATAGCTAAATTTTGCCCTTTAAATTTTAACTTGCTCCCTGAAAGCTCATAAGTGCTAGAAGTCTCCTGAATTGCTTGGCTTTTCTCCCACATTATAAAAGGAAGAGGTTAAAACAAACAAAAATCCTTTAGAAAAGGGGCTACATTTCTACATTCTGTAGAAATAACCACTTTTTTTCTATTGGAGTTTGAGCATCTTTGGGAGCTGCCAGTGTGCACGGTGCACCAACCTCATAGCATCACGGTATCTGTCATGTGTTTACACCAAGCTTTTGTATCATCCTCTCATTTGATCCTATCCATGATCCTGGAAAAATAGCCACGGTGATCATTAATAACCAATTTTCTGATGGCTCAGATGATCAAATAAGATGACTGAGTGTGAAAGTGCATTGTCAGTTGTAAAGGGCCCTAGCAGAATGTGCTTATTTGGAATGCATTTATTCTTCTTTCAAAAAATAATGTGTAGCAGTTTGAATGTTAATGGGCATTATTCTTTATAACAGCTTTATTGAAGTATAATAATTGACATACAATGAATTTCACATATTTCAAAACTACAATTTGGTATTATTGACACAGACATACATCTGTGAAACCATCACAACAATCAAAATAACGGACATGTCCACTTCTCCCAAAAGCTTCCTTCATACCCCATTTGTGATCCCTTCTTCCTACCCCTCCCCTCTTCTCTCCCCAGGCAACTACCGGTCTATTGTCTGTCAGATTAGTGTGCATTTTCTAGAATTTCATATAAATGGAATCATATATTATGTATACTCTTCCTTGGTATAGATTCAGATTTCCATTTGGTATCATTTTCCTGTGCTTGAATTTTCTTTAACATTTTTATGGTGCGAGTCTGCTCCTGATGTATGTATCAACAATAATTTATTCCACCTTTCTTTTTGAAAGATATGTTGTCTGGATGTAGAACTCTAGGTGGACAGTTTTTTTTCCTTATGTTACTTCATTTTTTTCTTGCTTGTATTGTTCTCAATAAGAAATATGATGTTATCTTTTTGTTTCTCTGCACATAATGTGTCATGTCTATGGCAGCTTTTAAGATATTCTCTTTATTATTGATGTTGAGAAATTTGATTATTATGTGCCTGGTATAATATCCTTCATGTTTCTTGTGCATGAGTTTCATTGAAATTCTTAGAACTCTGAGTTTTCATTAAATTTGGAAAGTTTTCTACCCTTATTTCTTCAAATATTTTTTTTTCTATTCCCTCACCTCTCTCCAGTCAAGGTCCCAGTTGGGCTGTATTAGGCCCCTTGAAGTTGTTCCAAGCTTACTACTACTCTGTTCATTTTCTTACAGTCCTTTTTCTCTGCATTTCATGTCGAATAGCTTATATTGCTGTGTCTTCAAGTTCATTAATCTTTTCTTCTACAGTGTCTGATTTGCCATTGCTTCTGTTCAGTGAATTTTTTTCAACTCAACCATTGTACTTTAAATCTCTAGAAATTTGACTTTTTTGTCTTTTGTGTTTCTAATTAATATGGTTAAACTTTAACTTCTTCAGCATATGAAATCCAATTATAATAGTTATTTTTGTATCCTTGTATATTAATTATATTATGTGTATCACCTCTGGGTCTGTTTTGATTGGATGAGTTTTTAAATGTTTCTTATGATTTTCCTCATTTTTTGAATATTGGATAATTTTTTATTGGATACCAAACATTGTGAATTTTACTGTACTGGGTGCCAGATATTTTTTATTCCTGTAAATATTCTTGAACTTTGTTCTGGGATGCAATTAAGTAACTTGGAAAATCTTTTATCCTTTTAGGTCTTGTTTTTTTAAGTTTTGTTCAGCAACACCAAAGCAGGATTTAGTCTAGGGCTCATTTTTCTCCACTAACTAAGGCAAACCCCTTCTGACTACTCTACTCAATAATCTATGAATTATTCATTTTTTTCTGCTCTGGCTGGTGGAGAGAGGAACTTTTCCCAGCCCTGTGTAAGCTCCAGGGATTGTTACCTCTAATACACGGGTAGTTTACACACACACACACACACACACACACACACACACACACATCAGTATGCAGCTAAAGAATAGTGGAGGACCCTCTGCAGATCTCTGAAGTTGTTTCTCTGTATAGCTTTCTTCTTTCTAGTACTCTGCCATACAAACTCTGTCTTCCGTAGTCTCCCTGGATTCCTAGTTCAATTTCCTCAACTCAAGGAGATCACCATACTTTGACTGAGTTCCCCTCCCTGTGCTGAGAATTCCAAGTAGGCCCCATGCTACAAACTCAGAGCCTGACGCAAGGCTCGAACCCATGAACCATGAGATCATGACCTGTAAGGCTCATTCATAATACCATTACCCATTGACCCTCCCTCTTACCTCTGAGGTAAGGTGGCAGATGGAGGAATAGAACTCCTATGAGCAAGATTGACCCAACCCATAGAATAATAAACTGTTATCAGAAATGAAACTACAATCCAAGTCTTTTGATGGTTCACCTTGCTAGTTAGTAGTGGGAAGAGAATTATGTGGTCACTTGAAACTGCTGCATCTATATCTGAAACACTGAACTTGGAAAAGTACTTACCGTTGCTCACCAACTGAGCTGCTCTTGTACCCCTCTCCCTCCCTCTGTACATTTAGGTTACCGCATTCGCCTGGGATCTAGCACTGACAAGAAGGACACAGGCCGGCTCCACGTTGATTTTGCACAGGCTCGAGATGACCTGTATGAGTGGGAATGCAAACAGCGCATGCTAGCAAGGGAGGAGCGCCACCGTAGAAGGATGGAAGAAGAAAGATTGCGCCCACCATCCCCACCCCCAGTGGTCCACTATTCAGATCACGAATGCAGCATTGTTGCTGAAAAACTAAAAGGTATAGAAAGCACTTGAGCTTTGTGATTAAAAGAACTCTTTCCTTTGGGGAAACTTAATAAATACATTTGTACCATTGGCAGTTATCCTTTGAATTTCCCACTGATGGGTTCTAAACATTTCTTATGTTGTAGTCTTCCAGATAGAGAGCTGTACCCAGTAACTGAAGAACTAGAAAATTTGTCCCTCACACCTGTGTCTCTGCTCCTCCACTGTCTCAAGGGATGGCGATTTTCTCTCCACACATAAAATGACTAGGATGAAACACATTTTTCCTGCCTTTGTGCATCAGAGAATTTTAGCTGTGATTCATGACTTGGGACCTGTAAGCATCCCATTTCATTGTAGATAGCAAGTTAGTTTTGAATTCTAAATCAGAACAATATAACCTGATGTAACCCTGGAAAACTCTGGTAAAATTCCCTTTCTACAGATGAGAAAATGGAGGCCCAGAGAGTGGTCACAGTGTACATTCTTAGATGACTCAAAGACTTAGCTACCACAACCAAAAGAGGACTTCTTTAATCACTTAAAATGGCCAACTTACTTCACATGGGGACCATGGAGACTTTGAGACATGCTAAATGGGTCAATTCTCCCTTTAGTTTTTATTCCTGTTACCCTGCTTGACTCTCAGAGCCATTATTCTAATTTAACATTAATCATCCCGTCTGGTCTCCTGTGTTAGTAGTTCAAATCCAGTCTCCCTCATTCTCCAACTTTGGCTGATTTTATTGGATGAATGCTGGTGTCCCATTGATCTTATTGATGATACCAACCCAGCTCTAATGGCATGAATTTTCCCTGCTTCTTGTGCTCTGGACTCAGCAAGATGTTGCTAATTCCACTTTCCAAATAGGTCTCACTCACCAAACTTGTTTGCAACGTATAGCCTCAGGGATTCACACATTTATGAAATCCTTTGTTTGGATTGATTTTGTCTTCACATAAGAAAAAAGAAGATATATACGCATACAGACACAGAAATAATGATACATTTTGAAAAGCTAGAAAGGCTGAAAGCATTGGTTAAAAAAAAAGGAATGTTTATATAACACCAAACAAGTCAGTCTGAATTTGTTTTAAAAAATGAGTTTGCTGATTGTGTAGAGTTCATGCAGAAAATGAGCATCAAACGTAAGACTGTATGCAAGTAATGAAATAAAAACCTGCTCTCAAGGGGAGGCTTACCTCTCATTATATGTCTGCACTGAAAAATGGCAAGAGGCAAGAAATTCACATTGCAGTGAGAGCTATTTCCACTGGACATGAGGGTTCCTGGCCAGAGAGGCATGTGGAGCCCCAGAACAGGCCTTCAATGGGATGCTAATGGATTCTCTCTCTCAGGAGCCTTTAACAACAGAATATACTAAGTGTCTATCTCAGGAAGCTGGACCAGAAGCTTTGGATAAGCTGTACTACTATTTTAACATCAGAGAATAACTCCTGACCAGCTGCAGAAATCTACTTGGAGGGTTCCTCAGGCAAGAGAATCAGGATGTGGAGAAATGTAGAAATAGAATGAATTACGTCAAAATAGATTGGCTGGAACTGAGTGAAAAGCCTGGGGCTGTGGATTGAATGCAGGAGTGATGCTATAAAAGATCAAAAATGTAAGTGTTTATACCTAAAGAACTACCCATTTAACTCTTTCTTAAAGCTCCTACCAACACTAATTTCATGGATCCAGGACAAAGTAACTATCAAATTCAAGTTAAACTCAAGACACAAGTTTACTTTTCTTTATTAAAAAAACAGGACTGTAGAACTCTGAAGTTCTCTCATTGCTAATTTGCATATTACACACAGG
>NW_024420481.1:3647974-3801496 GCF_014898765.1 Herpailurus yagouaroundi
TCCTTCTCCTTCTCCTCCTCCTCCTCCTCTTCCTCCTCCTCCTTCTTCTTCTTCTTCTTCTTCTTCTTCTTCTTCTTCTTCTTCTCCTTCTTCTTTTTCTCCTCCTCCTTCTCCTCCTTCTTCTCCTTCTCCTCCTCCTCCTCCTCCTTCTTCTCCTTCTCCTCCTCCTCCTCCTCCTCCTCCTCCTCCTCCTCCTTCTCCTCCTCCTTCTTCTTCTTCTTCTTCTTCTTCTTCTTCTTCTTCTTCTTCTTCATTATCATCTTCTTCTTCTTCGCTGGATGTTATTGACACTGGGTGGGATGGGAAGCCACCAAAATGGTCATTTTCAAAAAGAAGTACTACTCCAAACCTTTCTGTGGTCCATTAAATGAGACAGATCAGAAAAATTCCCAAGTGATATTTTTAGTTCAACATACTATAAAATTATGCACTCACATCTTTTGAGTGAGGAACTCTATTCACCTTAAGAATAAGGGTATAGTTTTATGATTTGGCTTTAAAATTTTTTTAATGGGGGCGCCTGGGTGGCGCAGTCGGTTAAGCGTCCGACTTCAGCCAGGTCACGATCTCGCGGTCCGTGAGTTCGAGCCCCGCGTCAGGCTCTGGGCTGATGGCTCAGAACCTGGAGCCTGTTTCTGATTCTGTGTCTCCCTCTCTCTCTGCCCCTCCCCCGTTCATGCTCTGTCTCTCTCTGTCCCAAAAATAAATAAACGCTGAAAAAATAAATAAATAAATAAAATAAAATTTTTTTAATGTTTATTTTTGAGAGAGAGACAGACAGAGTGTGAGTGGGGTGGGGTAGGGTAGAGAGAGAGGGAGACACAGAATCTGACGCAGGCTCCAGGCTCTGAGCTGTCTGGCCAGAGCCTGATGCGGGGCTCAAACCCACAAACCGTGAGATCATGACCTGAGCTGTAGTCGGACACTTAACCAACTGAGCCACCCAGACGTCCCATGATTTGGCTTTTAAACAATTAAGGCCCACTCTTTTCATATTTGATTTCCCATACTTGACTCATACATAATTAGGATTAAGGAAGAGTTCTTTAATTTTCCATTTTTGATTTGAAAATATATATGGACATAGAATCTAGGTAGAGAAAGGCACATGTTTTTAGGATTTCAAAATAAATAGAAAAAAAGAGCAGCAAGCATCATGGGATTATAAATCCTTAAATCATTAGTAGACAGGGCATAAACTGGGCTGTAAAGAAAAAAATAACACTTCTGGATTTTCTTACTGTGAATACCCACCCAGGAAGAGGCTCTTTTCCTTCTTTTCCTTTCCCCCCCAAAAAAAAGTCGTATCTAAGGTTCCCTTCTGTTGAAATGGTTAGGAAAAAGCACCAGAATATTTGTATACATTTCTCTGTTTGACATTTTAAGAGCCTCTGAAAAATGCTCTTTAGGACTGCACTTACACAGTATTCTCCCATAAAACTTATATTTCTCCAGTCAACAAGACTATCTAGATAGACTTAAAATAGATTCCATTCATCTTAGGTTCTGATTTGATGCCTCTGGTTAAACATACCTCAGAATAATAAAAATATGGATTCTGTTGAAGTGAAGTATGCAGGCTCCTTTTGGAAGGCTAGTTTATGAAAGAAGCCAGTAGTCAAAAAGAGCTGTTACAGTTCTCCACTCTCTGCCATTCTGGGCTAGGCCATTAGTACTAAATCACATTCACTTCAACTCTTGCCTCTCCTGCCTGAATGAATACAGACTGCCTGTATTAAAACTTTAGTCACTGGGGTGCCTGGGTGGCTCAGTCAGTTAAGCGTCCTACTTCAGCTCAGGTCACAATCCCATGTTTCACGGGTTTGAGCCCCGCATTGAGCTCTGAGCTGACAGCTCAGAGTCTGGAGCCTGCTTCAGATTCTGTGTCTCCCTCTCTCTCTTCCCCTCCCATGCTTGCACTCTGTCTCTCTGTCTCCCAAAAATAAATAAACACTAAAAAAATTAAAAGAAAAACTTTAGTCACCATTTCACCCAAACCTTCTGGAGTTCCCTTTTTTCATTCTGTATACTGATGTCTCTGCCTTTGAGTCTTCCTTAAGATCATGATACCCCAACACACGTAACCTTTTCTGAGCACAACCATAACCTAGTGGTGTGATACAAGAAGATACAACAAAGCTGATGCTTCTCTTATTTCTTTTCTCCTCTCTTTTGCCATCCCTGGATGATACTCGGGCCTGATTCAACTGCTGATCTGATGCTACAGTTGAACAGATAGTAGCTGTGTACCATTCTGCCTCCAAACAAAAGGCATGGGACCATTTCACAAAAGCCCAGCGTAAAAACATCAGCGTTTGGTGCAAACAAGCTGAGGTTGGTAACTTTTTACTCTGGTAGCCCCTCAGGGGGACAGTTTATTTCTTTAACAAGTTATTGATTTGGAGTTTAGTCAGAATTAAATAGTGCCAAGCTCCCATGGTCACAACAAGGCTCTAATGAAACGCTGAGATATGCTCTATAGCCTGTCACTGTGACCAGACCACATGCTGCCAAACGGGTAATAAATGTGCACGTGTTGTCTTGAATGCATTGCACTGTATAGAAACCTTAGTAGTGAAAATGTAGCAGTGATCATTGTAAGTTTATTTGTCTAAGCTAGCTAGTCTCCGGTACACCAATAATTACTGACCTGTGCATCTAGTGTTAGTAACATTAGGGCTGTCTTATATTTATTAAAGCATCTTGACAGTTGAGGCTTGAAGCTGCCTAGTGTTACATTGGAACATTGAAATTTCTGAGCTTCTTTTATCAAATCCACTCAGCCATCTTTATAGGTGGCAGCTTTAAAGGTAACAGAGGGCTCTGATTTCAGATTAAGGTTGACATGCAGCTATCTTCTTGTACTCAAATGACTTTTCACATAGAATAAGTCTGATGTGATTAGGTTGCTATTCTGAGTCCAAGATTAAAAACCAAGATGGGAGGTTTGTTTTCATGGATCTGCCTTTGGCATGGTGTTACCTATACTTCAAGTTCTTCTGTTCCTATGGGCAGCTTCCTTACCCAGCCCTGACACTTTTGATCTGTGTATGCAGCAACCTTTTCAACTTTTGTTTCTGAGTCCTCTTTGCTAGTGTGGTACCAGTCCCATTATATCTATAAATGGAGGTTCTCATATTCCTTAATGTTTATGTAGCATTTGTAAGGCATTTACATTTTATAAAGCGCTTTCATGACAGTTGCCTCACCTATGTGAGCCTCCCAGTAGATGTGGTGCAATGGAAAGTACACTGGACCTGATGTCAGAGAATCCGGGTCTTAGCTATGACACATTGCAGCTGTGTGACTTTGACCAGGTTAGTCAGCTTCTCAGTCTCTATTTCTTCACCTGTAAGTCAGAGATAATAAGGAAGCCAGTCTTGCAGGATTAAATGAGATAAAAGATGTGTAGAGTTTGAAAATGTAAATGCTATATAAATGGGAAATAGTATTTTTTCTGTTTATCATTAACAACTCTATAAGGGAGAATAAGTAGGTATGATTGCCATGTTTTACATGTGAGGAAACTGAGACAGAAATGTTAAGTGATATACACAAAATTACACAGCTAGTATGTGATCAATTCAAGACTAGAAATTCTTCTTCTCGCTTGGAACATTAGTATAAACTGCCTTGCACTCTTGAATGAGTCATTTCATCTTTGTGGACCTCAATTTCCTAACCTATAAAATGAAGATATAAATCTATTCTTTCCATCTTTCATGAGAAAAATGACATAGTTTGTGTGGCAACAATCTGAAAACTGTGAAGAGCATTTAGAGGAAAATATGCCAAATCCTGTTCATAAACTGATAGTTTCTGAGCCATCAGTTCTGGCTCAGGAAAGGGATCTGGGAGTCACTGGGGAGAAACCCCTGAAGACATCAGGGCAGTGGATAAGTAGAGTCATACAAAGCTAGTAACGCTTTCATTGTTTTTAAAAAGAGAATTAGGAACAAAAAAGGGATCTGTTGTCTTACAGTAGCACAAAATGATTTTAGAATCCTAGGGCTACTCAAAGTTGTCGAGCCTCAAACAAACAAAATTCAGCAGATGGTTTTTGCCCTCGCAGAGCTAGAAGGGTAACGAAAGTGTTCAAGGAGGAGGAGTGGAGTTTAGTACCCTAAATTTAAAATATCCAAATTCTTTAGTTTGAATAGTTCAGAAGAATAAAGGTCGAGGGAAAATGCTCAATATGTCTTATAATTATAGAAAAGCTGTATTAATAAAAAAAAGCTGTATTAAGTCTCTACCTTTTCTTCAATGTATATACACATGTATCTATTCTCAGGGTTGGAAAAAGCTGTCTGAACTGCCCCACCCATTGCAGACAGCCCTGCCAATACACTATTATCTTTTCATAGGAGGAAGGGAGTCTCTGATTTGAGCACTGATTTGTTCAGACCACAACCCTCCTGTAAATGGGTTTGCAATAAGATATTTCCATTAATATTATTCATCAAGGCTCTTTGTAGTTATATCAAGCCTACCTATCTGGTGGGTATATACTTGAGTTTAATTACCTTCTCAGTAAAGATAGCCAGTAAGCTGGAAAGTTCTCTGGGCCTGTAGAGAATGAGAGCTATACACCCTATCACCTAATATTGTAGCACAGCTTCCTTGGTACACTGACGAGGATAAAGTACATAGCTAGCATGACTTGCCAAGAGCTACATGTTTTACGATGTATTTTATAGACTTGTGGAAACCCAGAAAAATGCTTCCTGCCTATTGGATTGGACTAAATTAATGTCCACCTGGAATACCTCAATCTTGATAAGTGAAACTACTGAGAGTGGAACATAGCTTATGACCTTCCTCAGGCATTGCATTTCCTAAACCTGAAAAGACCTCTTCTACTTTACATTGGTACCTCTTTAAATCATGGCTTTTTTTAACTTCTGCATATTTTAACTTGATAATAGGAAACTCTGAGAACTGAAAAGAGGTGTCCTGTAGAAAGTGACAACCATCCTCTTAAATTTGAGCTCTCTCTTAGCACCCCACTGAAAATCAGAGCATCTCAGTGACTTAAATAAACTAGACTGGCTTTTTCTTGGCCTGTGGATCAAAGCTACAACTCCTAAGTCATAGGTTTCATCAAGGTGGAAGCTTCTGACATTGAGCCTTTTTTACCAGTTGCCTTTGGGAATGACCTAGCCGGTAACCTCCTCATGTCACAAAGTACCTGCTCCTGTCTTAACTGTCATCGTACCACCAGCCAACAATGTCTTACTAGAGAGAGGTTATGGAGTAAGAAGAAAAAGTCCACACCTTCAGGGAGCTTAGGCACTCACCTTAATAGCATATGCTGGGCATACTAGTTTGCTAATGAGTCTTTTTCATTGGTTTACTTTCCTGATTTGGATGTGTGTAAGGCTCCTGCAGATACAATTGGAAAGGGTAATAAGAGAAGGTTAAAGTCCCTTTCTTAACCAAAAGTTAGTGTCTGCAGTGACTTCACTGACAGTTCTGTGTATTGTAGGAACTCTTTTTCTACAGAGCCATTTAAAACCTGCATGTTTCTCTCACTAAGAAGATTGCCTAGATTAGAAGCTAAACCTTGGATGATATCTAGAAACTAGAGCCATAGCAGTAGGCACTAGAATATACTCCCTTACATCCTCCCCAATATGAGATTTTATACCATCAGGCCAGAGAAAAAGGGACTTGATGATTGCTAACATTCTTATAAAATGAAATACTGTGATTGGTAAAATAATTTTCTCTATAGATTTCCAAGCCTACCATTCCAAACTCTGAAGAACTGTTTGTAAACAGATGGTTAAGTCATCTGCATACCCTTGTTTTAGTACCCATGTGTACTAACACTAGCTATTAGCTTTCAGCCACAAGAACACCTACTAACACAATTTGAATCAACCTAATTTTTATTTCCATGTGTATCATACAATAGGCATTGATTAACAACCTGTGTTTGTGCTTTGCTTCATTGAATTGAATGATATCTCAGATTCAAATTTCTACATAAGTGTAGAGGCTATCTGTTCCTTTCCATTCCTTCACTTGACCCCTTCCTCACCAAGTATCCTGTTAATGTTGAAAGTCTAGGTAAGTACAATTTTGTTACACAATTAATAAGGAACTTTGCTTTACTGAGAATCATGTTCTTATCATAAATCATAAGTAAGATGAATTTAAGTTCATATAACTTTTTGTGAAACTGTATAGATACTTAATGTGCAATGACTATGATTTGCTTACTTTATGATAAATTTAAAATGTCATCTGGTACAAAGGTGATTCTTTCCATGTATTTTCCTCTGTCATTGGTTTCAATTTGATTTTATGTAAAAGTGTCTTCTCCATTGTGGAGCAGCGTGTGACTTTCTAAGTTACTTTTAAAACAGACTCAAAGCCATTGTAATGCATTTTTAGAAACCATTAACAATTTGCTGTTTAAATGAAAAATATCACAGGTCGACTGTGGGCAGGAGAATGGTATATAGAAAGTTTATGAGTGCTGTCTTACCTTTTTTGATATAGTCTATCAGTGACATGGCCCAGTCAATCTCAGGTAGAGATTTACAAATGAAAACTTCTGGAAAATGTCTTTGCATGCCACTACCACTCTTTTGGTTTCAGCACTGGATTCAAATGTCAGGATGGGAAAGCGGGCAAATCTGGGAGGTATCTACTTCCCTTGCTGCCTCCACTTCAGTGGCTCAGAGCCCTCCTCCTACCTGCACCTATGAGCCAAGCTAGGTAGAGTGCCTTCCTTAGTTCTTCACTCCAAAGGCATTTGTTAGGGTCTGCTTCCCAAACTAGAGATTTTTTGACCCAACAAGAAATAAAGAAAACAGGTATCTTTGATATCAAGTGCTTTAATGATAAGGCTTCAAAGAATTAAAAACCTACTTGCTTTATTTAGGGGTACTGCCATTTATCGAATGCTCCCCAGAAGTTTACTTTACTATGGTATCCTATAACTTCTGATGTTCTCTTTGCCTTTATCTCATTCATGTGACTTTGTATTGGGATATTTACAGAAGAGTAATGATACAGGGCTTAGTTTCTTTGTAGTTAAGGGGGACTGCCTAGTGGTTAGAAGGCTCTAAGCTCTGTCACTTTGCATGCCTTACTGAACAACTGAGCAAGCTTCCCCTTAGTTTTTCTTTCCCTCATTTCATTATCAGCTAAAGGAACTGGTAACTCTTGTTCCTGAAGTATTTTCAGGCATTGAGGTAAAAGTCACCCATAGGTCTTTTTATTTCTGGAGATTTGTTGAAGATGTGAAAGACCTCTAGATAAGCTGCATCACTTAGTTATTGAACTTTTTATACTTCTAAGAAAAGATTATGCTTTCTTGCCCAGCTGGAAGCAGAAAGATGTTTTGTGGGTGCTGAGCAGCTATTGGGCATGTCTTAGCTCTCAGTTAGATCTCCCTGCCCTGGGATATTTCCCTAGAAGGAACACAATTTACTCTTCTGAGAAACACAATAACTTTCCCAGAGTCAGATAACATGTTTGTGAATTGAGAGATGGTCTCTACTTACACCCACTGACAGGCTACATTTTTGTTAGGCAATGAGGAGAACCACAACTTTTCCTGATGCAGCAAGTCGTACAATATTCGAATTTGCCAGTGTCAGACCTCATTATAATCACCTTTCCAGTAACAGTTCTTTGATGATAACTGAAACCCAGACTCCCAAGACAGAATGAATTCTTAGAAATGAACAATTCCTTTATTCTCTATGCAATGAGTTTGAATAAGATGTAGCAAATCTCTCTCTTGACACAGCCCTTTAAAGTTCATTTTTCTCAAGCAAGTCATTATTTTCTTCTATTTTAAGCAAGGCCCCTTCAGCACCTGAGAGATGCTATGTTGGTATTTCTATTTTCTATTACTTCTATTTTTCTATTACCTCAACTACCAGTGATAATACTGAAGAGCTTACATTTTTAAAAGGTACTTTTATTTATCTTTGGTGAAAACCTATCTTGATATAGAAATTATTATTTTTCCTGGTACAAGAATAAAAAAGGAGGATATTAGTTGAGATAGCGATTAACAATAGCATTAATTATTAAGAAACCCATTTGAAATATTTATAATCCACTAAATGGAGGCAATTTTCACCAGACAGCTTTGGATATTTCCTGTATTATGGCCCAATTGGGGCTAAACTAGGTAAGGAATTTTCAGCACAATGCTGAGAAGCCTCTGACAGGCATTTAGTGGTCTCTAAATGATTTCAAGCTGTTTGAAAATGTACAGTTTTCATGCTTACTTTTTGTAAGTGACTTTTCCAATATGATCTCCATCATTTCCAAAGTTCTTCATACCTTCCTGAAGATTTGTGTTTACATCTGGAAGCACTTCCCTTCAGCCTGAAGAACTTTCTTCTGCATTTCTTATAGTGCAGATCTTTGGATGACAAATTCTTGGCATTTACATTTGTCTGAAAATAAATTTAATTCATCTCCATTCTTGAAAGAATTTTTCTCTGCATACAGAATTCTGAATAAACAGATATTTTTATTTCTTCATGCACTTTAAAGATCTTGTTCCCCTGATTTCTGGCCTATATTGTTTCTGAAAGAAAACAAAGTGTTCAAATTGTTTCCTTGTATATAATGTATTAGGGGTTTTTTTTCTGTCTACTTTTAAGTTTCTCTATTCTTCCACTTTGACTGAGAATATAATTGATATACAGTACTGTTTAAGGTGCACAACATTATGATTTGACCTATATAGATTGCAAAATGATTATCACCATGAGTTTAGCTAACTAAAGAGTTAAAGAGTTTCTGTTTCTGTTTATTTTCCAGCAATTTGACTATGGTGTTCTTAGACAGATCTTTTTCACACATATCTTTCTTGGGGTTCATTGAGCTCTTTGAATATATAGATTAATGTCTTTCATCAAATTTGAGACATCTTCAAATATTTTTTTCTTCAAGTATTTTGAAACATTCAATCTCTTCTCTCTGTGATTCCAGTTAGTTTCTGTCTGTCCTTCAGATTGGATAAATTTGAATTGTTCTCTCTTTAAGTACTCTCTTTGTTTTGCCGTCTCTATTCTAGACTTAGGCTCATCCAGTTACTTTTATTTCGGATACTGTATTTTTCTGTTTTAGAATTTTAAAGCTTCTGTTTCTCTGCCAAGATTTCCTGTCTTTTCATTCATTATGATCATATTTCCTTTTCATCATTGAGATAGTTATAATAGCTGCTTTAACTCCTTATCTGCTAACTGCCCTATCTGGTTCAAGTTTGATCCCTGTTGATTGTCTTTTATCTTGAAAATGGGTCATCTCATCCCAGTTCTTTGTATGTCAGGTAATCTGGGGCTTTGCCTGCATTTTGTGAATATTTTGTTTTTAAGGTTCTAGTTATGTTCTATTATGTTCATTCTGTTATATTCTTCCGAAGGAGGTTGATTTGGGTTTCTTTTGTTTTAATGATCAATTTACTTAATTGAATTTAAGCTGGAAATTCTCTCTCTTATATGGCAGCTCAAATCTCAGGTCAGTTCTTTTGGACTTATCTGTGTTGTTTGGAATCTGCCCTGTGCTTCCATGGTTCGAGAGTCATGCAGAAATTTGAGCAGATATTATCCACAGAATTTGGTTCTCTCTCTCTCTCTCTCTCTCTCTCTCTCTCTCTCTCTCTGGTTGTCTCCTTTCTGAGATTCCCCTCCTCACTTTCCTATAGCTCTCTCCTTGTTTGCTTTAGGATATAAAGACCAGATTTTCTATTTAAAATGTAGTCACCCTTTGAGGTGCTAACTATGTTCTGGTGTCAGACTAAATGGCCCTTAAAAAAGTGAAGAGATCCACATCCTTCCAAGTGTCAGCATCTGTTTAGGATATGCCTGCTTTTGTTTGCTCCAGTGCCATCAAGTACTTAGGGGTTTGGTTTGGTCTGATTTTGTGTTTTGTTCAGAGTACAGTTATTATCCATGGAAGGGTTGATCTGATAGAAGTTCACTCCTGACAGCTAATTTTTGCTGTAACTTCTAAACCTTAAAAAGTTATATTAAGAGTTCCACTGAGCAAGTCTGTAAGTGGAAAGGGAAGAGGATGGAAAGGAGCAAAATCAAGGGATTTGACATGGGAAGGTGAAAATGGCAGAACCCTAAAGGGAAAGTTCAGAAATCCATGTAAGATGTGAGAGGTCTTTTATTACCAACAGTACTTTCTAATATAGAATGGATATAAGAATCATCAATGGTCAGAGATCTGGATATAGTAAGAATGCCTTATGAAAGACAGAATGTACAGTCTGCTTTGTCTGTTGAGACAGTTTCAGCCCCAACATGCCCCTTTGCCCTTGCCTTAAGAGTACTCTGAAGTTTTGTCATATGTCAAAAAACCCAGCTTTATCTTTTCCTTAACTGTGTTCATTCCTTCAGCATTTTCAAAGCTTTCCTACCTAAAAGGCATAACTTTTAACCTTAGGAAATTCGCAACATACATAATGACGAGTTAATGGGAATCAGAAGAGAAGAAGAAATGGAGATGTCTGATGATGAAATAGAAGAAACAACAGAAACAAAAGAAACTGAGGAATCAGGTAAAAATAATTCTTCTTTCTTTCATTTAACTAACATCTACTTGCAGAGATATTTTAAAACTTTTAACACCCAGTAAGGTATGGACACAAAACCATCAGTCTGGAGCCAGCAAGAAACAATTGGTAAAGCCATATAAGTACATAGTGCCTGAATATCAACCCTGTGGCTACAGGATCTTCTTATTTACTCCAATATTCCATCACAGTACCTAATTGAAAGTGGACTTTTTTTTTTCTTGGGAGTGCTGACATTTAGGCAGCATTGTTCTATATTTGATTTGGATTTATTAATAATATGTTCTACAGTAGGAATCATGAGAGCTTATACATAAATATATAAGTAGCCATTTACAAAGTAGTTAGATCCCTATGTCACTTATACCTTACACCAAAATTAGTAACAGATGAATTTAAGATTCAAAAGTAAAAACAAACAAACAAACAAAAAAAACAGAAACAAAAAAATACAAAAGAAAGTCTGGAAAATGTAGGAGTTGGTTATATAATTGGGGATGAAGGTCTCCAAAGGTAGAAATCACAAAAGATACTTTTGATAAATTTATCTTCATATAAATTAAATATTTTTCGTTAAGGAATCACAAAGTTAAAAGAGACTGTACCAAGTAACAGGAAATATCTATTTTATATGATAGTTTACCTATCTGCTGCCTTTTATTGTAGTTACTGGTTACTGAGGGGTTTATTGGGAACCAAACAAGAGTCTACAGACAGATGTCTTGGTAAAAGCTTTTGCTCTTACTTAGTATACTCAGGACCTCAGTGTGCAGCCATAGTGTGGGTCCCCAGTAGAACTCACAACACAAACATATTGAACAATATGAGAATACACTACCCTTCAATTTCATAACAAATCTTATGGGGGGGCGGGGATTACCAGATGTGAGATTAAAATCAAACCAGTGTTTTCAGGTAAGCCATTCCATACAATCTTAGGAGTCACTAAGGTACAGTGGACAAAGCATCAGACCTAAAGCTAGGGCAGCTGAGTTCTAGTCCAAACTGTTTTTCTTGACACAGGAAGGACTTCTGTCCCACTGAGCCTCAGGTTTTATAGTTGTAAGAAGTACATTATACAACCATCTAACAGGAATGTTGTGATGGCTAAATGAATTCATTCATTCACTTAATACCTATTGCATGCCAAGAACTATGCTAGAGACATTGGAGATATTGTAGTAAAGTGTCCCTACTGTGTGTGTGAGAGAGACACACAGAAACAGAGAACCTATTGATTATAATGCAAATTGGAACTTCTTGGTTCCAGTACTTGCATATTGAAGTCAGCAGCTCTATAGCCACTTGAGTGGTCCTAGAATCTTCACTCCATCAAGAGAAACTCTTAAGGAAAGAAAACCACCAAGTCAGACTTTTAAAAAGGCATTTGTGGCTGTTACATCTGAATTTCCTCTACTTCTGCCACATGTTAGATCCCTAAACATATAACTCTCCGTATATATTGAATAAATCCTTTAATCATTAGATAGCATTTTCAGAACAGTGACCTAATTACTATAAACACATACTATAAACTTATAGCTTAAAAAAACAAAAGAGTTTAATAATAATTGAGCTATTCAAATTATTTAAGTTCTTAGCCAAGATGTTTTATAGCTGACTAATCTTTGACTTATAGAATTGTTTCCATCTAAGTATCTGCAGTATCGTATAGTGTTAATCCAGTGTTACCCTGAAATGAATGTGATCATAAGTGTGAGTATTTACTTGATAAATTGCTGACTTTGAGGAATTATTGGGAGAGGGAGTGTCTATGGGAGATTCAGATTAAATGCACTTACTAGTGTTGTATAATTGCATTTTGCTTCTGTATCTCTTTTGAGTTAAAAGCTGTATTGGCTACTGCACAGAATCTTATTCGTTTAGAGACTGAAAACTCCCTGACAGATCATCTTATAGCTATTTTCTTTCCTGTTCCACATGCCAGGATGCTGCTTTGTCAAATAAAGCTATCTACAATAGACTTAATGGAGCTTACCAAATAGCTTTTCTCCCAGAAGGTTTCAATTCATTCTAATTCAAGGACTTTTGTGCATTTTTCTTCCCCTCGATCGTATCTGATTTTGTTATCTTGCTTCTGTAGTAGTCAGCTGCAGAAATCCTGCTCAGTGTGAGCCAGTAACTGGGTCCTCAATTTTTATCTAAATCAGCTACATGTTTTAGTTATCACTTGGTTCCAATTAAAGGCTTAAGCACCAGATCTCAGAGTTCCTATTTCTCTCTCCATGCTACCAAACTTGAATTCCAGGCGCCTATAGCATACTGTGGTTACATTTTACTTCCCAAAGAAAGTAAGAGTCAAAGCTGGCCTAGCAGTATCAGTTACCTTCCCTTGGAGTGCCACAAATTTCTATTCTTCAAGAGAGTCTATATTACCTAGCTCACATTTATGATGCAGTACTAGAAATATTCTTGCCATGGAAGAAAGGACTGCTGTTCTCAAAGCAATGTGTTAAAGAGAGGTTATCACATCAAAGCAAATCATAATAGTGAGAAACTAAACTATTTCATTCTATTGATGGCCATGATGGAAAGTACATGTGGCCAGTAAACCTAAGAACAGCTGTTCCTTTTCAACATATCTATTGTCTGCCTTCTCCACTTGGACTAGTGGTTCTCAGAGTTGGTATATATAAGAATCATTGGGTTACCTTTAAAAAGTCTGATTTTTGCACTGCAGGGTTTGATTAACTAGGTCCATAATGGAGTTCAGGAATTTGCATTTTATCAGGCATCCTAAACAATTTAGATACTGGTGGTCCAGGGAGCACATTTGGAAAACATTGACTTAGATTCATTCTCTTGCATTGTTCTAGCTGAAGTTTTCACTATTCTGGGTATCCAATCTTCTTTCCCTCCCCCCACTTCTCATTATTCCCTCTTTAAGAGTTTGATCTATCAATTAATTAACAAGCACTGCATCCTATAAGCTGATGGAAATAGAGGTACAATATGTGTAAATTTACATAAAATATAAGAAATACCACTTGGTGCTAATCTGTAAGGACTGATTAGAATGCAACAAAGACAAGAGATATTAGTGTGGCCAGAGTAGTTGCAGTCAGTGAAAATTGATCAGGACCTTAAACGATGAACAGGTTTGGATAAGAAGAGGGAAAGTAAGAAAATATCTTGATGTGGAGGCAGGAGAGGATAAGGAACAGAACTCAAAGAGGGAAATAAGGATGATGGGTTTAGGGGGATAAAATATTGAGTGGACAAGGTGGGTCCAGATTATGGGAACCATGAAGCCAAGGTTACATTTAGCATAATAGACAATATGGCACTATAAGCATATCTCAATCATGGTGCTAGTATGATAAAAGCAACATTATATATTTTATAATATAATATTTTATAATGATTACATATTTTAGGAAATAATTTTGGATAAAGAGAGATCTGTCAGAGAGTTTTATAGGAATTTAGATATGAAATAGTGAAACCCAGGACTAGAGTGAAGGTAACAAGAACTGAGATTAAATGGTAGAAGAAAAGGATATAACAGAAAGTATGAGATTAAACATGCTAGGAGTCACTTCAGAAGAATAACTAAAGTCTTTGACACAAGATTTGATACAGATGGGGAAGAAAAAGCAAGAACCTGAGATGAGGTGAGGTTTTCTAGTCTGGGAGACAAGAGAGTCAGTGGTTGTATTAGTTTGCTAGGGCTACTGCAACAAAGTACCACACACTGGGTTTTATTGCCTCACAGTTCTGGAGGCCAGAAGTCTGAGATTAAGGTGTCATCTGGGTGGGTTCCTCTTGAGGGCTGGAGGGAGAATCTGTACCATGTCTCTCCTAGCTTCTTTTTTTAAGATTTTTTTAATGTTTATTTATTTTTGAAGGAGAGAGAGAGACAGAGTGTGAGCAGGGGTGGGGCAAAGCGAGAGGGAGACACAGAATCACAGAGCCCGATGCGGGGCTCCAACCCACAAACCGTGAGATCATGACCTGAGCCGAAGTTGAACTCTCAACCAACTGAGCTACCCAGGAGCCCCAATGCCTCTCATAGCTTATAATGGTTTGTTGGCAATCTTTGACGTTCCTTAGCTTGTAGATGCATCACCACAATCTCTGCTTTCATGTTTACATGACATTCTCCCTCTTTACATGTCTCTGTGTCCAAATTTCCCTTTTCTATAAGTACACTGGTCGTATAAGTCCATAAGCCCACCAGAAGGACCTCATTTTAACTTGATTACCTCTGCAAAGATCCTATTTCCAAATAAGGTCACATTCTGAGGGCTTCAACATAAAGTTATTTGTGGCTGGGGGTGGGGGGAGGTGTAAATTAAACCCATAATAATAGCACTGACAGAAATGTACTAGTGCATGGGACTGATTTATAGAATATGAGATCAGTTTCAGATAGTAGGTAATTATGAAATAGATATGAGATTTATATTCAAATCAGGGTTGAAGGAAGTGGAAGGAATAGAAGATGGTAGTACAGAGGTGTTGGCTGAAGCCTGGCGAATAGTAAAAGGCTAAATACAGAACTTTGATGGCCACCCCACAGTAAGGGAGAAGGAAAGAAAGAGGAGACTGCAGAGGAGTTAGAAAAAGAGCAGTCTAAGAGGCTGGAAGAAAACTAGAAAAACATTGGATTATAGAGCCCACAAGAAGAATGTATAGAAGTAGAAATAATCAACATCATCAGATATTCTAAAGAAGGAAGGAATTGAGGACAGTGTTGAGCCAGAACTATTTTAGTAAAGTGATAGAGGTAGGGGCCAGAACATATGACGTTGAGGAGAGAAAGTGGACAGGGTCCACAGGTCAAAGAGTTGGGTGCTGAGCAAAAGTAAATGCAGGTATTGTAAATGGTAACTGGAATTGGTAACAAAGTTAAAGTTAAGTTGTTGTTTGTTGTTCAATAGAAGGGAAGGAGGCCATGGAGAGAGTGAGGTTGAAGATGCTTGAGAATGAAAGAGTACTTGTGGATAATTATGGAAGTGGAATCCTGGAGAAGAATGGGGAGTGATCCAAATTCAGGTGGAGTTTTCTTCAGAGAGGGAAGAATCCTCTTCTTCTAAGAGAGGTGAAGCTAAAAGTATATATGCATCCCATGCTTCTCCATATAGCAAGAGATTGGTCAACTCTTGATTAGGGAAGTGATTTGGAAATGAGACCATGAAGAGGCAGGAGCAGACCTGGAATAAATGCCCTGGGCAGGATGAAAGGAAGAAATCAGTGAGAGGTAAGAGACCCAGCAGCAAGGACCAACATGAGTCTGTATTGACCAGGACTGCTCAGCCACACACCTTCCTATAAGAGTCCTCTGCAGCCCAGGGTAAGGTGCAGAGAAGGTTGAGTCAAGTGGCCATGAACTAGGAACTGACATGGTAAGACTGGCCAAAGGTTTTCAGGAGGGTGAAGGAATACAGGGTACCAAGGAGTTTGCAGTAGAATCTCTTTAGCCAGAAAATAGTTAATGGACTGGGTGAAGTAGGCCACTTCAAGAGATTAAAGGTCCTAGCAAGGAACGAGAGCAGTCTGAGGGTGATGAGGGGCAGTGGGACAACTGACAGATGAAGATACTTGCTTTGAGAGGGGAATTTAGAGAGCTCAGAGGAGAAACAATGAAGTCCCTGGTGCATCCATACTGGCAGGAGCCTCATTGGAGTAATGACCTGCAGAGGCAAGGAAAGCAAACCTTTGGGAGGTCAGGAAACTCACTTCAAATTTTGCCTGAACTGGCCTGCAACTACTCATATATCCCTCTGTTTCTTTCAAAATTTCCTTTTTGGCTTTTTTTCTTTGTGAATCACTCCAGCTCAAACTTTTTATATGAACCTTGAGAGGAATGTTGCACAGTTTACCTTCTATAATTTGGTAACATATGTTAAACATCTTCCTTCAATAATTTGGTAACATTTTGTAAGCATCTCTTGTAATGCTGCTTTGTGAGGGTGGCCAACCCCCTGAATTTACTTCCATTAAAATTGTTGTTTTCTTTGCACCACTGAAGAAACTTAGCCGTTAATTTTTTAATGGCACAAAATCCTTTCAGATCTTTTGTTATAGAAAAACATATCTGGGATTTTGCTCTCAGTGGTTCCTCTAAAAAGAGTTCACAGCTGCCTTCGTACTTTCATATTGCCATAATGAACTCGCAGCCTTCAGGTCTGAGGAGCAATCCCCATAAAGAGAAATGGTTTTCCCATATAGGAAATAGTCAAAAAGGAACAGCTGAGAACTAATGATGGCAAGATATGAATAAATTCACTGTACTATGCTCTTTAGTATCAAGACTGATGGATTCACCTACTCAAACATATTATTAAAAGGTAATACTGAACTTTTCAATGCTCTGGCAATGTACAAAGAACTCCAACTTCAGAAATGTGCCCAATTAATATTAGGTCTGTGAAAGTAAAGACTTGGTGTCCTCATTAAAATGACAAAAACCCTCATTTCAGAGAGTGGGAAATACATTTCTTAAGTAAGGTGCCCTGGTGGCATTAAAGGAGATCACATTCTCTTTTGCTTAGTGACACGTCCAATCTGAGGAGATGATTATCTGTTCCCACTTGGTTGCAGGTATCTATCTCTGCTTATCAGCATGCCCTTTCCCCAGGGAGAGAAGCAGTCTTTCCTCCTCATTTGCTCAGAGGGAAAAGTTTCACTTTTAAACTGGAGACTATGCCTCTAACCATGCTCCTGGATCGCTGCCCTTTTCTGTTCCATGTTTCTCCACATGACTTGTAAGACATAGCATAATCACTGGCCTGCAGTACAAGAAGAAACAAAAGGGGGAAGATGAAATATCACTAGTATTGAGCCGCATGGCTTGCCAGAGGACAAACATGCAAACCAAAGCAGAAATAAATGTCTATCTGTAGCAGTCACTTGATTTACAGAGTAACCTCTGTGTTTTTCAGAACTCCAGCTCGAGATGCTATCCTTGGTACTGACCCAGCAAGCAAATCAAATATTTCTTGCCGTTTGGCACATAGCTAATGGCCCTTTTACCATAGAGTTTCCTATATACAGTCATCTTCACTTTTAGCATCTTCTTTTGGTGTTGTGATTGTGAGGGGTGCTTCCTGCCCAATGACAAGTATCCCAGCTGCTGGAAGAGATGACAAGGATAGATAGTATTTAGAGTGCTGGGACTCCAACCCTCTGTGTAACAGCTTTCTCTTCAAAGACACAAAAGCTGTATGATTATGGTAAAAAATAAAATCAGTAATAAAACCAAATATACAATGAAGGTTTCATGCCACAAATTTTTGTAATTTCTTTTTAGAACTAAAATGCAAGGTTTAAAACTGCCATATCAGGATAATTACATGGCCATCCACAAAAAACAAATGTGTGCACTGACATATAATAGGAAGTGTTGCCACTCTAATTTGGGCAGACAATCTGATCACATCAGCCTACATTGGAACCTGATTGTTTTAGGAAAACCCTAAGGTTGAAAGCATGGAATTAAACCCTGCAAACCGCCCCCCCCCCAACCAAAAGCAGCCTCCTTTTAGGAATAGGGGGTGTTTTCACACTCAGAATGTGGGTTTCTTCTCTATATTTCATCTTTGTAAAGCACAGCTTGTTTCCATTTATAATGTACAGCATGAATCTGGTCTTTGAAATCCCTTTAGAAAACTCTTCTTCCACCACTTATAGCTAATCTTGAAGATTTGATATCTATGACTTTCTTTTACTTTCTTCGACCCAAAATCCCTCCCCATAAGTAGCTGAAAAAAAAATCACACCTTTGACAAGTTTCCTTTTAACATTCTTATCTATTTAATGTACAGGTTTCTAATTTGACCCATTTTGATGTCTCTTTTCTAGGGTTTATCCTGTGTTAGGAATCAAAACTGGAATAAACTACAAATGTTTCTATTAATTTGGACTGTAAACCATAGAGATTAGTGGAATCTCATTTTTTACCGTTATCATAACCTGATACAGAGAAGGTACTCAGTGTTGGGGAATGAATGAAAATCCTTTGATTAAATATTTTGAAATAGCTTTTGTGATTTTTGACCTTGAAAAATGTGCCATACTCATAAATAAAGCTAACCAAGGTTTTCTCATGTGTTTTAGGTTTTTTTTAATTAATACATTAATTTTTAATATTTAGAGCAGTCTTAGATTTACAACAATATTGAACAAGAAGTAAAGAGTTTCCAAACACCCTGTCTCCACCTCCACACACATACAGCTGCTCCCACTATTGACATCCCGCACCACAGGAGTATATTGGTTACAATCACTGAATACATGGTTATCATCCAAAGTTTCTAGTTGGCATTAGGGTTCACTCTTGGTGTTATACATTCTATGGTTTGGAAAATGTTTAAAATGTATGTATCCACAATTATAGTATCATAAAGAATAGTTTCACTGCTCTAAAAATCCTCTATTTTCAGCCTATTCATCTTTTCCTACCCCCTCAACCCCTGGCAACCAGGTTAGGGTTGGGTTTTTTTTTAATATTTTTACTGATTCCATCATTTTGCCTTTGCCAGAATGTCATAAGTTATATAGCCTTTTAAATAAGCTTCTTTCACTTAGTAATAAGCATTTACATTTCCTCCAGGTCTTTTCATCGCTTGATCACTCATTTCTTTTTAGCACTAATATTCCATTTCTGGATGTACCACAGTTTGTTTATGCATTAATCTACTGAAGAACATTGCAGTTGTTTCCAAGTCTGGGCAATTAGAAAACTGCCAGAATAAATCTGCTATAAAATCCTTGTGCATATTTTTGGGAGGACATAGGTTTTTAGTTCACTTGAGTAAATACAAAGGACCACAGTTGCTAGATTGTATGCTAAGAATATGTTTAGTTTTATAAGAAATTGCCAAAGTATCTTCCAATGTGCCTGAATGAAGCACCAGCAATGAAAGCAACCAGCAGTGAAAGAGAAGGGTTTTTTTTTGTTTGTTTTATTTCTTTTTTTAGAATACATTATTTACTTAAATTCAAATTAGTTAACATACAGTGTAGTATTGGTTTCAGGAGTAGAACCCGATATTCATCACTTATATACAGCACCCAGTACTCATCCCAACAAGTGACCTCCTTGAAAGAGAGTTTTTGTTTGCTCCACATCCTGGCCAGCACTTGGTGTTGTCATTGTTTTGGGTTTTCACAATTCTTTTTTTTTTTTTTAATTTTTTTTTTCAACATTTATTTATTTTTCGGACAGAGAGAGACAGAGCATGAACGGGGGAGGGGCAGAGAGAGAGGGAGACACAGAATCGGAAACAGGCTCCAGGCTCTGAGCCATCAGCCCAGAGCCCGACATGGGGCTCGAACTCACGGACCGCGAGATCGTGACCTGGCTGAAGTCGGACGCTCAACCGACTGCGCCACCCAAGCGCCCCTAGGGTTTTCACAATTCTAATAGGTGTGTAGTGGTATCTCACTGTTATTTTAATTTGTAATTCCCTAATGATGTATGACATATGACATATGATGATGCTTACTTGCCACTAATATGTCTTTGGTGAGGTGTCTTTTCAGGTCTAATTTCTTGGCATTTACCCTGTATGATGTTCTCTGAACTTCCTGGTAATAATTTGAGGAATTTTTCAGCCATTAATGCTTCACATATTGCTTCTATTCCTTTCTTTCCTTCATTTCTAATATTCTCATTATGTGTATCTTTTGTGATTGTCCCATAGTTCATGGGGTTTTTTTCCAGGATTTTTTCTCTTTGCTTCTAAGTTTGGGCAGTTTCTATTGTCATATCCTCAAGCTCAGAGATTCTTTGGCCAGGCATGTCCCATCTTTTAATAATTAATATTACTTTTTTTCATTTCCGTTACAGTATTTTTTTATCTCTAGCATTTCTATTTGATTCTTTCTTAGAATTTCCATCTCTCCATTGACATTATCCATCTGTCCTTGCATGTTATCTACTTTTCCCATTAAAGCCCTTAGCATACTAATCATAGTTGTTTTATATTCCTGATCTGATAATTCCAACATGCATGCTATATCTGACTCTTGTTCTGATCCATGTTCAGTCTCTTCAAAGTGTGTTTTTGTACCTTTTAGTATGCCTTGTAATTTTTTGTTGAAATCTGACAGGATGTACTGGGTGAAAAAAAAACTCTAGCAAATAGGACTTTAGCAGTGTGGCAGTAAGGTATGGGAAGCATTCTATAGTCCTGTGATTGGATCTCAGTCTTCTAGTGATCATATGCCTCTGGACTGTGAGCTTCACAAGTGTTTATCAGTTCCCCCCTCACCAACCTTAGTTGTGGCAGGATGGCGGAAAGGGTGTATATTTGGGTATTTCCCTTCTCCAGGTCAGTTAGGCTCTGGTAATAGCACGTTAGGCTAGCAGGTTAGGCTATGGTAAAATAGTTTCTTCTGAAGGCAGGCCTTGTTAAGAAGAACAGAATGCTCTGGTATATTTCAAAATGGTTTCTCCTTCCCCACCCCCAATGGAAGCACAAGGGGATTTTTCTCCAATAGTCATTGCAAGAACTTGGTTGTGCTCCTAGAGGTAAAACTCACTAAAGTATATAGACCTCACTATGACTAGGTGCCTCTGGACTTTTCAAATCACAGACTTGTCCACACTGAGCCTCCAGAAATTAGCCAATTACAGTTTATGTTTCCTTGCTTGCCCCTGGTTCCTGTGGGACTTTCTGCTCATAGGTTTTCAGCTTGGTAAGTTGTGATTCTTTGTATTCACCTGTCTGTCCAGTTGCAGCCCTGTGACTTCACTTCTCTGATGGATCTAAGGAGAGTTGTTGATCTTTCAGTTTATTCAGCTTTTACTTGTCATCAGGATGGAATGGTGACTTGTAAACTCCTTACACACCAGACCAGAGACCAGAAGTCTTGTGTCTTAATTTGTATATCTACCATTCCTCGGGAGAACAGGCAAGGAAGGCTACATTTTTAAAAACAACTGCCACAAAAATTACTGTGTGGACAGACGTCAGTTCAAGACAATTAGTCCTATACTCTGTTATGACAGAGCTCTTATCATTTGCTGCCTCCCAAATAAAAGTAACCAATGGTAGCTGGAAACATCATGATTGTATTTGGGGTGACGAGTAGGAAACATGACAATGACTTCAGTATGTTGGACTGCTGTGTTCATTTACAGAAATGGTGCTGTGGGCTTTTGTGTCCATCTCTTGCTGCCATGGGCAACTCAAACCTAAGTTGCTCAAGAGTCTTTTTATACACATCAACTGAAAAATACTAAGTTTTTATGGTACCGAGATGAACCCCAAAGGAATGTGGATATACGGATGTTCGACTTTATATTGATTGTTCAGCCTTAGTGTCACAGGCAGAAGCTTTGAAGGAAGAAAATGACAGCCTCCGTTGGCAGCTCGATGCCTATCGGAATGAGGTAGAACTGCTGAAGCAAGAGCAGGGCAAAGCCCACAGAGAAGACGACCCAAACAAGGAGCAGCAGCTGAAACTCCTGCAGCAAGCCCTGCAAGGAATGCAACAGGTAAAGGCCCTTGGTTTTCTGAGCTTTTCGGAAAGCTGGCGCCAGCTCCTCACCTGAATGAGGATCCCTCACAAGCAAATAGGATAGCAAGTCTCTTCTTCTTGACAGCCTGTTCTCTGTCATAGCTGAGGAAGGGATCATGGGTGGTGGTTAATGAAATATTCTGGCCAATACAGATGTAGCCGTGGGTCACCACTTTTCAAAGAATAAAGATTCAGTGAAAACACTTAACAATAAAACTACACTGAACATAATCTAATCTTTAAGCTTCAGAAGGTACTTGGGGATCTGGAAAGGGCCTCAGGGTCTTTATGAAGAACCTCACTTACTTACATATGAAAAAGTGCTGGTGGATAAGTATTTACTTGATCCAGTGCTGGACAATACAGCCTTTTAGGAGAAATGGCAGGAATCCTACCCTTGTTTTGTCAGTATCAATGCTTTGGGCACATAACACCAATTTGCTTTTATTTTGCTTTGGTTTGTTTTCAGTCATTTATGTGAATGAGTTTACCTGCACATTATTACAAGTATAAAAAGTAAAGTAAATAGGTGCATCCAACTGTAATTGCATTCAAATACAACATTGTGTAATAGATGCTCAACATCTAGATGTTTTATGTAGCCATCACTACAGTGAGCCTACAATTAAAAAGATATCAACATCTGTTCTCATCATAATAAAGGAGTAGTATTTCTGAGTAAAGGTAGTATCCTCTTCCATCTTGCCAGACTACTGACCATTTTCCTTACAATTTAAATGTAGCAATAATTTTTTTAATTGTATGCCTTGGAATTATCTAGGGCAAAGCTTATTGCTGGTTGGAAATCACAAATTGTGAACAAGGAGTCTCTTCTGGCACTAAGAGTCCCATGTTCCTATTACTTCTGCTACAACTGTCTTCCTGAGTGATAAGCAATATCACATTAATATTTCACCTTTTTTATTAGCAAAATGTGTGAAGTAATGCTTACCTTCCTTTTATTGTCACTATGGAATTTAATTAGGACATGTAAAATATATCAGAGATCTTTCCACAAAAAAATGAATCTCCTCGGCTAAACTTCAAAGAATTTTGACAATGTACGTTGTACTGTACTGTGTCTTTTAGTTCTTCCAGCAGTCTTTTGCAAGCCTCTGAAAAGTAAAACTTTGGAAACATTTTTGTTGTTGTTTTTCCCTCTTACCTTGATTTTGAAACCATTCCACATAAGGACAGTTCTGCTACTTAAATACAATTTAAAGATGGTGAACTCTTTTTTTTTTTTTTTTCATTTCATCACTTCAGAGGCCTCAGAGAAAATTAGGTCTCTACATCCTGACAAATTAATTTCACTCATTTTTATTACTTTTTATTGGAAAACAGCCTTGTAAACAAGATCAAAGTTCTCTCATCTTATCCCCAAAAGAAGTACAGTCTAACATAGTGGTTAAGATCATGGACTGTGAGGTGGTCCCAGCCTGGGTTTAAATCTTGACTCTGTCACTTACTATCTGAATGGCCTTAGGCAAAGCACTGAACTTCTGTAAATCTCAGGATTATATCATAGGGTTATTTGAGGTTCATATGAAGTCACACATATGAAACCCTTTCCACAATGTGACATATTTTAGATGCTAAATAAATAGTATTTTTGTCATCATTAGCAATGATGAATCCAGTTCCTTGCCTACTGATATGGAAACAAACATTTGTGAAATGTGGGTTCTTTACTACTTTCCTCACAGAAATTGAACTAAGCTTGGAAAATGACTATTTGAAAGGATGCTTTCCAACATTAAGTTCTATGCAGCAATCAAGAAACTGTCCACATGGGATTAACTACATTGTATCCTTAGCCCTGGCTGGAATAGGAAAGTTAAGTGATTAGATCAATTAGTTTCTCAGGCATTTTCTAAAATATGAACAAATCCAAAGGAAGGTCCGAAGAGCTAGATAAAATAACTTTAAGTAAAAAGTACCTTGATTTTCCCTTTGGTATCTCTGCGTGGAGAAATGATTGTGTGAGTTGGGAGGAAGTGAGGCAGGCCATCCTACTATCTAACTTCACCCAGGATTTTTAAATGAAGTGTGGCTCCTGAAGACTTGATTGTTTTTGGCTTTTCTTGTAGCATCTACTCAAAGTCCAAGAGGAATACAAAAGAAAAGAAGCTGAACTTGAAAAAGTCAAAGATGACAAGCTACAGGTGGAAAAAATGTTGGAAAACCTTAAAGAAAAGGTATATCAGTTCTATGTGAACCTGTTCCCTTACCCTGTCCCCCCCTTTTCAGTGACAGTGAAAATGCCCTGGAAGTTACTGCAGTAGGAATCAATGTGGAATGCTTGGCTGAATGGGAATTAAAAGCCCCCTCTCTGGGGGTAATTCTTGAATGAAGGGCTCTGCCTTTAGATGTGAGTCCTTGGCATATCTAAGGATTCTGGAGAATATACTCTTCAATTAATAAAAAGATTAGTCCATCCCTACAGTTCTTCAGTCTTTCCATCTTGGAAAAGACCAGAGCGTACACCTCATTCTGGCTTCATCTTACCACGCAAATAACAACATAGAAAACCCACGTGACACAGAATACCTTTAATGAAGCATTTCATTAAAGGAAGAAACACAAGTACAACTAGAACATTGGCATTTCTTTGCAGACACTCCATCTAGTGTAATAATGAGGAGCTGCAGATGAAATAACCAAAACCAAAAGGGGAGAAAATGTGTAGAAAGTAAACACAAAGAATATTCTAAAGCTAGATAATAGCAACATGGAAGGGTAAAATGGGACTTTGCAGCAATAAGAACTGCCGATGAGGGCCTCTTAGGGAGTCTACTAACATCTGGATGAGTTAATGTGTCACAAGCATGAATCTGGTGCCCAGTCTATTTAAGGTGTTAATGTCTACGGATGGTATCTCCCAACCATACCTCTCTCTAACTGTCTGTATGCCTGAACATCCAACCAAAGCTAACCTCTGAAAAGGAAGGCCCATTGACCATAACTACCTGATTTTAACGTCTCAGAAGGAAGAAATTAGGAGCTTAGACCAAGAACCAGAAATCAACAATGCTACTGTTCCATAAGAGCTCATACTTTTTATCTCCTGTGCTCAGCTCAAGAAGATGCAGTGTGTGCAGGCCCTGGGTGTGTTTGCCCAGCATAGTGACTTCCCCCAGAGTGCCATTAAGAACTGGCAGCCTTGGTGTAGTTGAAACAAATGATTGAAAGTGTTTTCTTCTGGAGGCCATTTGCAATATGCTTTTAATTCTTCCACTTCATAAAACCAGCTCACTTTCCAGTTTTGTGGGTGCTATTAAAGAAATGAGCACAATCCCAGAGAAATTCATTTATCAAGCATTTAATTGAAAAGTGCCAACACTTCTCTGTGTAGCAGGAATTTCCTCATCCTTTTCGAGCTGCTAAAGTGTTTTGGAGCTGCTACGTAGCTGTTTTGCTTCTTGCATAAAATGGAGTGTGTAACCAGAAGACTATAGATAGGCATGAGGCTATGCCAATGATGTCATGTTAGAATCATTCTTAGGATTGACACGACATATTAAGGGCATTTCTAGTGTAAGGTCATCTTTAGCGCTTTAGTGTAAGCCACTTTCTGCTTTGTAAAGTATTTCATTTAAAGAAGCAAGAGATCAAATGACATAGAAGAAACTTAACATTATTGTGCCTAAGTCTGTTTTCCATTCTGAACTTGAATATACCACAACGTGGCAGCTAAAAAGGAGAAGAAAAGAGATCCAACTGATAATCAGGAAAATGTGACTCAGAATGTTTTTTTTTTTCCTGTTACAGTAAACAAAGCTGCTTTCAGAGAAAGTCATGACAGTTCATTATAAACCGATCTTCTCTGGGAAGCTGATTTGTGACCAAATATTCCATCCTGACACAATTAGGTTAGGAAGCAAAGTACCATTACATCAGACTGCAAAAAATAATTTCATGTTGAAAGGAAGGCAATAAGTTCTGGTGAGGAGGGATCTCTTTGGGTTTTGTTTGGGTTTCTTGACAGCAAACCACAGTATGAGTTATTGTCAGTGGTTTGCAGTATAACAGCGTGACTTCTGTCTATCTTACTGCAGAAAGCTAGCTCTTTGAATCTGCCAGTAAAATTCAAGGTGATAAGCATCCTTCCAATATACCTTCTAATTTATTAAATGCAAGCTATAATAAAATTGAAGTCAGGTTTCAGTAAGGCTACATTTCTATTCAGGATGTGTAAAGCTTCTCAGGATGCCTTTACATCTTAAATCAACCCCAATCTGTTAAACTTTCACACTTAAGAAATGGCTTACTGGATCATTTAATGTTTTAAGGGGGTTAGAACGAGATGTACAACCCATGGCTTACAAGTGAGCCAGTATTTTAAATCAAACTTGGCATGATGGTTACTGCCTGGATTGGATTCTAAAGGCCAAAGATTGAGTAGGTCATCAAGAAAAGCTTCCCTTCTGACTACTGCCAGGAAGCCTGTAAATCCACTAAACAACATGTCTTGCAGCATAGACCATTCATTTCATTCAGGGGCAACATCCTAGAAGCTTTGAAGTCATCTTTAAAGAAAACAGAAGGGGCGCCTGGGTGGCGCAGTCGGTTAAGCGTCCGACTTCAGCCAGGTCACGATCTCGCGGTCTGTGAGTTCGAGCCCCGCGTCGGGCTCTGGGCTGATGGCTCAGAGCCTGGAGCCTGTTTCCGATTCTGTGTCTCCCTCTCTCTCTGCCCCTCCCCCGTTCATGCTCTGTCTCTCTCTGTCCCAAAAATAAATAAACGTTGAGAAAAAATAATAAAAAAATAAAAATAAAGAAAACAGAAGGAATCCTCTCCATGCTGAGGGCTTGTGGAGGGGACGAAGTGACAAAGCATTTGAGTCAGCCATGATCCGCCCCACCCAGGAGCATTTCCCCAGCATTTCCTTTTCTAAGAGAAGTAAGACCCAAAGCAGTGATTTTTTTTATTCCTTCTTCCCAAGGCTCTTCCTTCACATTTATAATACAGAAAAGATGTTCTCAGTGCCCAAAGAGAGAAAGAAAGATCCAGGAAAGGTCTGGCAGTATTTTTCAGTTTAATGGTTGGTCATGAGTTTCACCTGAGTATCTCTTATGAAGCATACCTGCTATGCTCAGAAGGAGAAAACTTTCAACAACAAAGAAAGCCACTTGAGTAATATTTTGATCGTGGTCATTTCTTGATGTAAAGTCAGGAATATCCTAACTGATAATGTCCTTATCAGAGAGAAGACAGAGCTGATAATAAATAGAAGCTCTACTTTTTAGTTCAAAAGCCAACAGCTGATTATCTGAGAGTAGATTAACTATATTGTAGATTCTCCACTCAGATATGGGGCTTACCTTTAGCAGAGTGTGGACCTAAAATTAAAAAGAACAGTCATTTTAACAGTGGATGGCCTGGCATGAAATCTAAGCTCTACCACTTCCTAGAAATGTGATCTTGGGCAACTTACCTAATTTACGTCAGCCTCACTTTCCTAATTTGTAGAATGGAGATAATACATATCTAACAGTGTTTGACATCTAGTAGACAGTAAATGTTTAGGTCTGGTTCTCCCAGATTACCTGTTTAGAGTCAAGAATGTTGAAGGCAGAAAAAAAAAAAAACCTGGTAAAGATGAATGACTAAATTTTTCTGTGTTTTGGAGCCATATTAAGAAGTTTTGGATAGTCTTTGATGCTTTTGCATAAAAATGCTATTTTCTCTCCATTCAATAATCAAAATTGTACAGTATTGCTTTTGAGGTACTACATTAAGAAGCTCCCTGTTGCATAATTGAATCCAAGCCTATTACCCAGTAAGGTGAACTGACCCAGGAAGCATATTATTCCCGCAGGAAAGCTGTGCTTCTAGACTATGTGCATCAAACCAAGATAGTGACTACCCTCTCGAGAAGACCCTGAACAGCAGTCCTATCAAATCTGAACGTGAAGCACTGCTAGTGGGTAAGGAAGCTAACACATGCATCCCATGTATTGGCTATGGTGGAGGGTGGAAGGGTTTTACCTAAGATGAATATACACGCTAAGCATTTAGGAAGCACAACAGTGCAGACAACAGGAGAAGAATAAGTATAGACTTTATAAAAATGGTAACAGCAGCTCCCAGTCCTTCTCAAGCTCCAGTGGTTGCTGGCACATCAAATGTGTGGGTGTAAGCACAAGAGGGGGTCTGCTGGAGAAACACATAGATTTTTTAAATCTCTATGCAAGGATAGCTGGGCCCCCTCATTCCACTCAGGGTTATGGTTCAGACTCTTCTTTGGCAGAGAGGTTTCCAGATGAGCCTCCATAGGCAGCGTGGGCCTCTCTGAAGTTTTTTTCCCCCCAGGTTACAGGCAGATGACTCTGGAGGCTGTCTATGGAGTGCTGGTCACTGGTGGGCTCTGATGAGATAAATGCTAGAATTGCTCTCATTATATAAAGATTCATTCACAGAGGCAGGATAAAACAAACAGTCAAGGAATCACACAGACCTGGTTTCCTGTTTGACCCTACCATTTCCTTCCTGAGCTTCAGTTCCTCCATCTGCAAAATGGGCATAATATTACCTATCTCAACAGGCAGCTGCAAGTATTAAATGCAATAATTCATCTGAATCACTCAGCACAGTGCATAGCCCATAGGAAGCCCTCAGTAAATGAGAACCACTTGGTACTTAGAGCACTCTGCACAAATGCTTGTTGACTTGGTATTCCATTTGGAAAACAGCAGCAGATTGAGGTCCTAAAATATTCAGTCATTCCCAGAAGACGGGTACTGGGTGTCAACAGATCATCCCAACTGCCTTCTAGGAAGCTGAGCCCCACAGCGGCCCCACCCCAACCTCCGGAGTTCTCTCCACTGATTGGCTTCTGCATATCTTAAAGATTTATCTGCCTTCTTTGGTAATGGATATTGTAGACAGATTTAACACTTTGATATGTTAATAAAGATGTGCAGGGGTATCTGCCATTGAGTCCTCAAGAAAAGTGACAACTTATTTCCATTTTACAACTCAGAGTTCTTTAACAAATTGGCTAGGCAACAGGGAGACCTGTCAAAGAGCTGAGGGTAGAATGAAGCCTCTGTGAACGGATAGTTGTAGAAACGAAGATTCTCAAGATAAGTGTTTCTTTTATTTTTTAAAGAATGTAGTCTTGGGCTGACAGAAAGGAAAATCTATTTTTTAAATTGGTTTTTTCAGTGTGAACTCACAAAAACTGCTTAGTGTTTTGAAACCTATGGAGTTATTCCTCAGCATCTGACAGACAGCCTGTCTTGGCCGTAGCACCTAGAATTCCTTTGGACATGGGCTGTCTTCTTTAGAATTCAAGTTTCTCAGTTTGAGTCACGGTATAGCAATTCAATTTACCTCATCATTTAAGAATAATGTAGTGTTATAAGTAATAGCATCCATTTCAAACAGATTTTGAACTCTATCATCAGCTTCTCCTGGATTCCCCAACCCACCTCCTTGCCCTCTAATATTTGGAGGATTTTCACAAAGAACTGATTTAAACTTCAAGCTACAACTCAAACTTGTGATATTCCTTATCAGTCACTCAAAGGCATAGACAAGTTATAGCCTATAAACCAAATCAAATTTAGCTTTTATTTCCTGGCAGTTCTCAACAAACTCAATTCTGGGTCTATTTAGAGGAATTTAAAAAAAATTAAAGAAAGAAATAGTAGGTCTTTGAACAATTTATATTCTACCTGTTGCCAGAGAAAGAAGTATTAGAACAATTAACGTGATGTCCAGAACAATCAACGCAGTATGGAGAGCTGCCAATCACCCCATAGTTATGCTGAGTAGAAACTGTGCAGATTCCCAGAAGCTGTAAACTTCTGTAAAAAAACATGTGTTACTTCAAGAGATTTAGTGCCCTAAGCACAAACAAAATGCTAGTGACCATTTGAGTGAGTGAAATGTTTGGCTTTTCTTTACAGAGCTACGCACAGAATAAAACCAAATATAATCAGCAAATTCTCTTGTGAGAGGCATGAAGTGAATCAGCCAAAGTACCTGATTTGTACTTTGGCCACAACAGCAAGATATTATTAATGCATAAGAGGCTCAAGTCCAATTTAAAGACTGTGCAGAAGAACTGCAAAAACCCAGCACAATCTAAATTCATTATAAAATTCCAAATTCATTGTGATGTGTAGAACTCAAATGGTCTTTAGCCATCATGAATGATGGAAGTGACTTCTCACATGCCAGCTTTTCTACATGTGATATTGTGTAGTGAGAGGCAGCATATGCAGTGTGTTGTTGTACAGATTAAATGAGTAATATATATATAATGTAGAATATTGCCCAGTCCATAGTACGTGGTATATGTGAGTTAGCTGTCATCTCAAAGAATATGATGCTCAAGTGTAACCTCCATGGTACTGTCACTATAGGGATTATCTCCACATTTCTTCATGTCCACCCATTTGGAGCAAGCATTGAATACATCTGTTCCTACTTGCACCGTCTAGATAATAAGGTATGTGGGGTCCTGAAATGGGCATGCAAGGGGATGTAGGGTATTTTCTTCATGCAGAAATTATTGCAGAAGTCATTAGTAATTGCTCTAAGGAAATTTTCCTCACCTATTCTCTCACTGCGATTCAGTGAGAATCACCCTCGTGCAAGTAGGGTGACTATCTGCTTCCATTTGTCTGAGACCGAGGAGTTTCCTAGGACTTGGGACTCCCAATGCCAGAAGCAGGAAGTACTGAGAAAACCTGAATGAACTGGCCACCCTACTTCCAAGATACATCTTAGAAGAATTTTCCTCCTCTCTTTAATTTACATATAAGCTGAAAATGAAGCAGTATCTCTCCCCAGTCAGACTTTTACACTGAGCCATTAACCACTAGCTAATGTTAATGTTCAGAATCGAAAGTCTTTTTTTTAATGCTTATTTATTTTTGAGAGAAAGAGAATGAGGGAGGGGCAGAGAGAGAGGGAAAGACAGAGAATCCCAAGCAGGCTCTGAGCTATCAGCGCTGAGCCTAACACAGAGCTAGAACTCATGAACATGACGTGAGGATCATGACCTGAGCCAAAGTCAGGCACTTAACCGACTGAGCCACCCAGGTGCCCCCAGAACCGAAAGTCTTATTCAAGTCATCACCATCACCACTGCCATTATCTATGTTGAAACAATCAAGGCAGGGGCAAAAACAGAACAGATGGGACAGTAAGTCTTCAATGCAGACTCAAGTTCTGCTCATAGCTGATCTCATGGGCCACTTCCTTCCCTGGATGCCTATGGGGGACCTCACAAAGCATGGGGAGCGAGGGTGTTAGTTCCCTAGAAAGTCCATAACACCTCACAGAAACAGGAGGGGACACTTGACCCCTCCGAATAAATAAACTATGATAATTTTTTTTTTTCAGAAGTCGCATTCAGTTAATCCTGCTTATGGATTGTATTCACAATTTCACAGGATCTAGTGCTCTGGAGATGTGCCTTTGGAATGCAGATTCCTGATAGTTGCATGTCCAAAATACTAAGCCATTTAAGCATATGTCCCCTTAACAGAGGCACTTGCCCACTTGGGAATCCAGCTATGCTGATGCATCCTGTTCATGGCATTTGTTTTAGTTCTAGCTAGAGCTCCCCCTCATTTATCTCTGGGAAGTGGTGCCATTCTGCAATTAAATAGCTCATTTGGCAGCAAAGGGAGGGATGGAATGTGAGTACCAAGACCCAGTGGTAGGTTGAAGTGGTATGAAATTGAACTATGTGTCAGTAAAAGTGATCTGGTCCTTTTTTTAAAAAAAATGTAAAAAAATAATGCATGCACATTACATTAAAAATGTAAGCAACATAGAAATATAGTGAAGGGAAAGTGAAAGTTACCAACAGTCCCACCCCTCAAGGATGACCACTGTTAACAGTTTAGCATATCTTATCTCAGACCATTTTCTATACATATGCTGCACCTATATTGTATGTATGTATCTATAAACATTATATATTTATGAGTTTGGAATGGAGAGTCAGCTCTATATGACATACTCTGCAATGTGTTTCTTTCACTTAACAGGCTACAGTCTACTCCTAGCACTAGGAAGAAAGCATGACCTCACTCCTACTTTAGGCCCATTTTCTCCTGAGCAGCTTCCTACCAGAGTAGTGACAGCACCTCCCAAAGAGAGCCTGCAGTGATGCCAACAGAACTGGCGGCTCCCTTGCGCCAACTTCAGGAATATTCAGTGTGGCAGCAGCTCAGGGTTTCTCTCAAGATCCCCTAGTACCCTCCAACTGAGCCCTAGTGCCCAAGGTTCACAGTTAGGAAGGTTGCTACTAATGTCAAGATGACCACCTGAAACAAGGGGACACCCTAAAGGGGTCCATACATTTTTGTTTTTATATTGGGGTATGTAAGTGAAGTGGGGAGAGGGAGACAATGCACAGAAGTAGGAATACAGAGAATTCCTTATTTCTGTCATTCTTCCTTTGTAAAGCAACGCATGTGTGAAGAATTCTGCTGTGCCTCCCTCCCCTCCCAAAAGGCTTTGCAGCTTCAGTAGGCCTGCACATAGCATCACCAGCACTGATCAGCTGGCTGTCATTCAGCTGGCTACAAACCCAAGCTTCCCTGCACAACTGACACCAGCTCTTTTCATTAGAAAGCTCAGTGGTGATAAGGCTCAAAAATATCATACTAACCGAAAGTAACTAGTCACAAAAGACTATATACATATTGTATGATTACAGATATATAAAATTTCCAAAAGATTCAAAACTGCAGTGAAAAAATCTGAGTCAGGGATGGGGAGTGATGATGGACTGCAAAGGGGCATGAAGGAAATTTCTATAGGCAATGGAATGTTTTACAATTGAATCGTGGTGATAGTTGCCCAATTATATACATTTACTAAAATTCATTAAACTATACACATAAAATTGGTGAATCTGTCATATGTAAATTATTACCTAAATAAAGCAGTTATGATATGCATAAAACAAAACCTCAGTGGACTCTGTCTGGAAGGTGGAACTGCTTTTGAATGGAGATCTTTCTGCCCCACAGATCTGCACCAGTGACGTGGAGTGTCTCATGAGCCGACTCCAGCACACCTTCAAGCAGGAAATGACTGGAGTTGGAGCCAGTCTGGAGAAGAGATGGAAATTCTGTGGCTTTGAGGGCTTGAAATTGACCTGAATCCCTTTGCCTAACAACCTGGGATCCTGCAAATACATGTGTGTTGGACAAGCTTAAAAAGTGATTTGTATTAGCAATGGTTTTCAAGTGGAAGTTGTTTTCAGTTTGCCAGTTCATTCCTGGAATATCTTTTGAGTTAAAATAAGGATCCTAGAGCAGCACCTCAAGCTACAGGCCCTAAAAAGAAATGGGCTCAAGCCTCAAGTGCTGTAACTTCCTCTCTTTCTGTCAATTGGTTGTCTTTTTTTATTAGTAGTATTGAAAAAGGCCTGTGGCTAAAGCGTATTTGGGGTGTTTTCAGTGTCTGCACTACTGCTGTAGAGTTTGGTATTTTTTTAAACACTGTTGACTGAAATGTTTTGATGATTTGTATGTGATTTGTGTTTCAAAACTCCCCCTCACATTATTGTTGCTACTGGTGAGGGGAATGAGAGGTACACTAGGCACGCCATGACTGACATTGCCTCTCTACTCCCCAGTAAGCCAGTAAATGAATAACACAGCATCTTCTAGAAGGTACCTGACCAGGCTCACCTTTTAAAAGACAAAGCATGGTTTGTGGCTTTTTGCAAAATTACTGTGAACCAAAAGTTGACAAATGTTCCAAAGTTATTTTCTCCAATATATCAGATTTAAAAAAAAAAAACCTAGATGTATTCGTAGAAAGCAAGTGTCCAGTATGACTGGCATGTGTATGTGCTATTCAGAATCACCTTGTATATAGTCTGCTTTTAAAGGAGGGCATGTTTAGTTTTCTATGAATTAAAACACATGCGTGCACATGTGTACATGCACGTACACACACACACACACACTAGCAGAAGGGATTTATTTTAACATGCTTTTGCCTCTAGCCTTCTTACAAAGTCTGTTGGTCCCTTTTCTTCTGCTGTCAGCGTGTTGAATTGCAAACTGTGTACTACTGTAAATATTATGTTTACTTCATGCTGAATGTTTGCAAAGAGTTGATATGAGTCTTAGTAGAAAACTCTTGGTAATGAATGAGCCCAGGTGTGTGATGCTTCTGGCAAATGGCTCAGCTCCATCCACCTGGAGTGCCGATCGCTGGGGACACCCCAGCTCTATGATGCCTACCGGCAGATTGCAATGGCAGAGCACACATGGACTGGTCAGGAAGTCCTGCTTGATGGAAACAAGAGGGAAAGGATGAAGATTTGGGGCTAGTATTTTGAGGCAGAGATGATCTTTTCTTGTGTGCTGTTGTTGGTGCTTATAATAACACAAGCATGCCCTCCCTTGTGTCTTGGTTCAAAGTAAAAGAATGTACTGAGTAAGCAAAGCCAATGAAGAGTACTTCCGGAAAATACTTTGTAAATGAGATGTCAGTAGTGTTCAAAGTTGTATTTTTAAAAGATAAATATTCCTTTTTATACATCAGTTTGGTGTTCTGTTTTGAATTACTTGCTCTCTAATCCTTTAGCAAATCATCTCAATTTCTTCTTAGGACTACCAGTATGTTGAAAGAAGATGCTAAACTTTCTGCCTTGACAAGTAGAAATAGGGTCCCACAGTGGCTCATTCATGCTGAAAGCTGACTTCCCCCTGAGGCACCCAGCTGTGGCAGGAGCAGAAAGTTGGGGTTATTTTTATACTAGCTTCCTCTGCTGAATCATCTTTGTCACCAACGCTACAGAGACTTTGATTTGTCAATCTCAGGGGTCCTGGAATGCCTTATTTTAATAATACGTATGAAATCAAGGGAAATTTGCCACGTATCAATTACTTCTTATTTAAATAAGTTAAATACACATAAATTTTCAACAACTATCACACCAAGGCCCCTTGCTGTCCTGAACTTAGAATACTTGTCCTACAAATGGTCTCTATTATCCCTGCCCGGGTGCCTGGGTGGCTCAGTCAGAGCGTCTGACTTTGGCTCAGGTCATGATCTCACTGTCCATGGGTTCAAGCCCCACGTCTGGCTCTGTGCTGACAGCTGGGGGCCTGGAGCCCGCTTCAGATTCTGTGTCTCCCTCTCTCTCTGCCCCTCCCACACTCATGCTCTCTCTCTCTAAGATAAATAAACATATAAAAAGATTATTCCTGCCAATTTAGTACAGGTGTACTCCTCCCAGCTTGAATACACTAGTTGTGACAGTTAAGTTTGTGTGTCAAGTTGGCTAGGCTATAGTGTTCAGTTGCTTGGTCAGACACCAGGCTAGATGTTGCTGTCAAGGTATGTTTGAGATATCATTAACATTTAATGAAGCAGATTGTACTCCAGAATGTGGCTGGACCTCATCTAATCCATTAAAGACCTTAAGAGGAAAAAAAACTGAAGTCCTCTTAGGAGAAAGGAATTGTGCCTCCAGGTCGCCTTTGGATTCACGACTGTAGCATTAACACCTGCCAGAATTTCCAGAAATTTCAGATTTGCCAGCCCCCACAATCACATGAGCCGATTCCTTAAAATAAATCTCTCTCTCTCTCCCTCTCTCTCTCTCTGTATACACACACACACACACACACACATGCCTGTGTGTGTACATCCCACTGGTTCTGTTTCTTTGGAGAGCCCTGGCTACTCTGCTAGTCCAGAGTTGTTATAATATGTAAAAATAAACTATGTTTGCATTATATTAATCACATTGCAGCACATACCATCTCACGATTCTTTCCATTCATCATTGAACTCTATTAATGAGGCTATTTTGCCTTACAAATGCTCAGTACTATTTATTCTGTTATTCTGCCTGAATTTTGAAATATTACTGATTTGTTATTTTCAGGAGATATGATCGATATTTCCAGATGGCAATGAACAGAAAAAAAATTTTATTTTACAAATCTCCTAGTCCTGTGACATCTCTAGTTCTGATTTTTTTAAATATTACCAAGTTGCTCATTAAATGTCCTCAGTGAAAATGAAATCATTTTCAGAGCAAACTAAACACATATCTGTGTTCAACTTATACAGAGTTGTGTTCTTAATTGGCCCAAAACTGTGTGTTTTTCATATAATGCAGAATAAACTATATTACTTGAAAAGACAGCATAGATGTACAAGACCTTTTGACTCACCTGGCAGAACTGGGTAAGCCCTTGGGATTCTTAGTTGTCTTGCACAGCCTCTCAAATAGGCCCAGATACACTTTTCACCACAATCACTATCATGTGCTGAGCACCTATTATGCTATCATGCTACCTAAAGTCACTTCCTGCCTATGTGTGTCAAGTTGCATGCACACAATGAGAGCTTCAAATTCGTTATAGGTAAAATTAAGGAGAAAGAGTGCCTGAGAGAGTGGTGGTAGTCAACACAATAGCATCTGCAAATTGCCTGGCCAGTGTCTGGCCCAAAGTGAGTTCACAATAGTTACGATTAAGATTCAGTCAAAAGTAATTATAAGCTATGAGCTTACCCTCACCTTAAGAAAAATGTTTTTGTGTTCACATGTAAAATTGTGGACCAATGTCACGTTGCTGGACCTCAGGAAAGGAAACTCAGCTGTTCAAATGTATCCCAAACATTTATTCAGGCCTAGGCTCTCTGCCAGGGACTGTTACAATACAAAAGTAGTATGCCTGGTGCTTGCCCTCAAGGAGCTAGAAGGATAGGCTTTAACATTGAGTTTAAATCTTTAACCCTATAGCCAAGACCATAAAAGCTCAGCATGAAAATATTCAGTGTTGACCAACTATGAATGGTGTGAATATGGTGGTAATGATGGCTTCCTCTTGAGACCTGAATTATTTTCTGTGCCCCCATACATCTTCCCATCAAGCACCACCCCCCATCCAGCCCCTTACCAAAAGCCCCACATTTTTCATTCATGTGCTATTTAGAGCACCTGATATGTACAACTTCTGGTCTTAGAAAATCAAAGGGTTAGAAAACATGACCTCTTCCCTCATGAGATTACATTCTGGTGGGTGCCTGCTAAATGACACAGTCATGTATAAGGTGTTATAGGGGGATATTGTGCAATCTTTCACTAATGTTAAGAAGCTTGAAATGTAGGGGGAACCTGTGTGGCTCAGTTGTTAAGACTCTAAGGCTCAGGTCATGATCTCATGGCTCCTGGGTTTAAGGTCTGCATCAGGTTCTGTGCTGACAGCTCAGAGCTGGGAGCCTGCTTCAGATTCTATGTCTCTGTCTCTCTCTCTCTCAAAAATAAACATTAAAAAAATTTTTTTAAAGAATCTTGAAATATAGTAAGAAGAGAAAGCCTCAGGTTAAATTACTTGCCCAAGGTACATAACTAGTATGGGATAAAGCCCAGGATTTGAACCCAAATCTGCCTGGCTTCAATTTATGCTTTTTCTATTATTCCATGGTGCCCAAGGTCACTTTCTAACAATGTCACTTAACCTCTCTGAGCCTTTGTTTTTCATCTATAAAGTGTAAATCTAAGTGTATTTCCCTGAAAGTGTCATTCATGAGGTTTTGCTCAATGTACAGAGGCCAGTACTAATCTTGCCTGGCAATATAAGTGTTCCATAAATAAGTATAATTATTATTCAACTAATATTAACATTGACAATGCTTTGATGACACCAGAGCTATCTTTCTAGTATCAGAAATCCCATAGGGCCACAGAGTAACTTAAGAATGAGACCTGCTAGGGTACAAAACCAATGTGTAGAAATCTGTTGTATTTCTATACACTAATAATGAAGCAGCAAGAAGAGAAATTAAAGAAGCAATCCCATTTATAATTGCAACAAAAATATTAAGATGCCATGGAATAAACCTAACCAGAAGCGAAAGACCTCTGAAAACTACCAAATACTGATGAAAGAAATTGAAGGCGACACCAAAAAATGAAAAGACATTTCATGGTCATGGAATGGAAGAAAAAAATTTTGTTAAAATGTCCATACTACCTTAAAACAACCTACACATTTAATGCAATCCCTATCAAAATACCAGCAGCACTTTTCACAGAACTAGAACAAAAAAATCCTAAAATTTATATGGAATCACATAAGGTCCCAAAATAGCCAAAACAATTTTGAAAAAGAAAAGCAAAGCTGGAGGTATCACAACTCCAAACTCCAAGTCACATTACAAAGTTGTAGTAATCAAGACAGTATGATACTGGCACAAAAATAGACACATAGATCAATAGAACAGAATACAAAACCTGGAAATAAACCCACAGCTATATGATCAATTTATCTTTGACAAAGCCGGAAAAATATGCAATGGAAAAAAGTGTCTTCAACAAACGGTATTGCGAAAACTGGACAACAGGCAAAAGAATGAAACAGGACCACTTTCTTACACCATATACAAAAATAAACTCAAAATGGATTAAAGACCTAAATGTGAGACCTGAAACCACAAAAACTTAGAAGAAAGCCCAGGCAGTAAGTTCTCTGACATCAGCCACAACAATATCTTTCTAATTATGTGTCCTGAGGCAAGGGGAACAAAAGCAAAAATCAACTATTGGGATTACATCAAACTAAAAAGCTTCTGCACAGCTAAGAAAACAAAACTAAAGGGCAACCTACAGAATGGGAGAAGATATTTGTAAATGACATCAGATAAAGGGTTAGTATCCCAAATATATAAAGAACTTACAAAACTCAACACCCAAAAAATTAATAATCTAAATTAAAAATGGACATAAGAGGGGCACCTGGGTGGCTCAGTTGGTTAAGCCTCCGACTTTGGCTCAGGTCATGATGTTACAGTTTGTGGGTTCAAGCCCCACGTTGGGCTCTGTGCCAACAGCTCGGAGCCTGGAGCCTGCTTCGGATCCTGTGTCTCCATCTCTCTCTGCCTCTCCCCTGCTGACATTCTGTATGTGTGTGTGTGTGTCTGTGTGTGTCTCAAAAATAAATAAACATTAAAAAACATTTAAAAATGGGCACAAGGCATGAGTTGACATTCCTCCAAAGAAGACATCCAGATGGTCAACAGATACATGAAAAGATGCTCACCATCACTCATCATCAGGGAAATGCAAATCCAGACTACAAGGAGATATCACCTCATACCTGTCAGAATGGCTAAAATCAAAAATAGAAACAAGTGTTGGTGAGGAGGTGCAGAAAAAGGAACCCTCTTGCACTGTTGGTGGGACCTCAAACTGGTGCAGCCATTCTGGAAAACAGCATGGAAGTTCCTCAAAAAGTTAAAAATAGTGGCGCCTGGGTAGCTCCATTGGTTAACCATCTGACCCTTGATTTTGGCTGAGGTATGCTCTCAACTGTTGATGAGATCAAGCCCCACATCGAGCTCTGCACTGACAGCACAGAACCTCCTTGGGATTCTCTTTCCCTCTGCCCCTCTGAGCGCTCTCTCAAAAATAAACATTTTATTTTTAAAGTTAGAACTAGAACTACCCTGGGATGCCTGGTGGCTGTCAGTTAAGCAACTGACTCTTGATTTAAGCTCAGGTCATGATCTCACAGTTTGTGAGTTGGAACCATACACTGTTAGTGCAGAGCCTACTTGGGAGTCTCTTTGCCCCTCACCCGCTCATGCTTGCTTGTTCTGTCTCACTCAAAATAAACTTTAAAAAGGAAATAGAACTACCATATGATCCAGTAATCCCACTACTGGCTATTTACCCCCAAAATATAAAAACAATAATTCAAAGGAATACATGCACCCCTATGTTTATAGCAGCATTTACAGTAGCCAAACTATGGAAGCAACCCAAGTGTCCATCGATAAAATGAATGGATAAAGAAGATGTGGTGTATATATGATGAATATTATTTTGCCACAAAATAATGAAGCTTTGCCATTTACAATGATGTGGATGGTGCTACAGAGTGTTATGCTAAGCAAAATCAGTCAGAGAAAGACAAATACCATATGATTCACTCATATGTGGAATTTAAGAAACAAAAGCAAATAAAAAAAGACAGGCAAGTCAAGAAACAGACTTTTGACTCTAGAGAACAAACTGATGGTTACCAGAGGGGAGGTGTATGAGGGAATGGGTGAAACAGGTGATGGGAAGTAAGGAGGGCACTGTAATGAGTACACAGAGACGTATGGTATTGTTGAATCACTATATTGTACACCTGAAACTAATATAACACTATATGTTAACTATACTGGAATTAAATAATAAAAAGAATGAGACCTGCTGACTCAGAGAAATTTAGGAGATTTTACTAAACAACGCTCTATTAAAGGTAAGTAATGCCTGTCCCACACCTGACATAAGGAAGACACTTCCTTCTGTTTTACAGTATAGTCTCCAGTAGCCTTCCTATTTCACCCTCTCTCCTCATAGAACAGACCACATCCCATTAACAAGAAGGCCAGAGCAGCTTTTTCTTAAGAGACCTGCTGGGATACAAAATCAATGTGCAGAAATCCCAAGATTTCTCCCAGATCCCAAGATCCATAACATCATCCTATTCTTTCTTTCAATGTTCCTAGAAGCTTTGAAGATCCCAATTGCCTAAATTTTCTATCTGCGTGGAAGGTTTCCAAGGCATACTGAAGCAATTACCTGGGGCAATGGAAGGAAGGAAAAGGAATTGATTACACACAAATGTGAGCATTCAGGCTCAAGTCCAGAGCCTTATGAAGATGATCTCAGATCTTGGGTGGAAAATGGGATCTGGTACATACTAAAGAGTGTTCTACTTCACTGCATTCAGTCCAAGGCTGTTTGAATATTAAACTACCCTAAAATTAATAGCCCTCTGGACTATCAGACCTCTGCAATCTTAACTCATTAATATTCCTCACCAAATACCTTATATCATGCTTTAAAATTTTCAGAGCAACCCCGTACACAGACATTATGTCATCTGATCTTCACAATAGCCTATGAGCTATTAAGAGCAGACGGTTCTCTCACCATTATCACAGCTAAGGAAAACAAATGTCGGAAGGATGAGGAGCCATACTTTTGGTGACACTACTGAGTGGACGGTGAATCTGGGATTAAACTACAGGATGCCCAAGTCCTCCCAATTTCTACCCCGCTTCATCTTCAGTCTCTGCTTAGTATAGCTGAGAGAATGGGAAGTAGGGATCCTTAACAGGTTTTAATGCCACAGGACCCCTTGGAAGTCTGGTGAAGTCTGTGAACCACTTATCAGAACAACATTTTTAAATGCATGAAAAAAAAAACACAAAGGAAACCAACTACATTGAAATAATAGTTATCAAAACACATTTGTGGTATAGGAATCTGTGTACTCCTTTAACACATTAAATAGCAATATGTAATGACAGGCGTACTAACTACTGTAATTTTGAAGTAGTGATGAAGACAAATATTTCAAGAAATCTGCAATAACTTGTGATATAATAATATCTGTGATCCTGGTGAAAAAGACACAGGTGCTGTTAACACCACCACCACCACCACCACTGCCCCGCCCTGTACTATGTTGTCTACATTTGTAATGGAAGAAAATGATACATTTCAGTTAGAGGCTGGTGAATATCTAAGTGTAATATTTCCACCCAAGTTCACATGCTTTCTAAATTCTACACACAGTCTCTAGGTACAGAGCCCCTGATAGGTGATAGAGGAGGTAGATGAAATATGAACTGAGAGCCTCTAAACTGAGGCCAGGATTAATTTTATTAAATACATTAATATTTATACTTAGAACAGTGCCCATAACACAGCAAGCTTTATATATGCTCATTCAAGAGAAATATATTTTAAACAACAAACTTTATAAATGATAGAGAAACTGATTCTTGGCATATTTTGAAAAAGGGAATTCTAAAGCAATGCATAAATGGCAGGAAGGTCCCTCAAGTGAAGAAGTAACAGATGAGCTTCAGTGCAGGCAAATACAAAGAACTGCATTTAGGAGAAAATGAGCCGAATGTTATTCACAAGATGTTAGTTTCCAAGCCATCATTTCTGGCACAAGAAAGGGATCTGGGAGTTGTTGGAGAGAAGTCCCTGAAGACATCTGTCCAATGTGTGGTTGGAATCATAAAAAGGCAACAAATTCTAAACATGGTAAAAAAAATAGAAATAAAGTATGATATTATCTTATTCCCTTTTTAAAAAAAGTTTTGTACCCACAACACTAAAACAGTGTGTTTAATGTGTCTGGGCCCCCAGACTTGAAACTCACCATTTTGATTTACATGTTGCTTAAGTGCTTACTCTGTCCGAGACACTGCCAGCCAGTAGGGAATGCAAGGATGAATATGACATATTGGAGGGAAGTTCAGTGAATCAAGAATATGGCTGGGTTTTAGTACATTAATGGAACATGCTTTACTCTCTGGACCACAACCATATAATCTGGGAGAGAGAAACGTGGAATGTTGAATTCAGTGTTTTTCACATAATCTCTTGTTTTCTCTCTCTCCCTCTCTCTCTTTCTCTCTCTCTCTCTCTCTCTCTCTGTCACACACAGACACACACACACACACACACAGAGCAGCAGCACTTGTTAAAAGCCGGTATTATGATCATGCCTTGTTTATTCAGCAAGAGAAAATATCTGAGAATTTGAGTTTACCACATAAGTAAAACATGCCCCTTCTATTACCAACCTTTTTATTTTGTTATAAATGAGAACATTTCTAAGATGTTTTACATCACTACCTGTGCTATTAAACAGAGGGTTCTAGGCCTGTCCTGACCTTGCTGTGATAACTCCATATGGTCACTAAGAACATTAGCTATAAAACTGCTGAGAAAGTATTTCCACAAATTGAAAAGTACAAGGAACAGTGAAAGGGCTGATTCTCTGATAAACATCCTTCTTTACTAAATGGTTAGAACCAGCCTTTGGCAGCCCTGACTCCCTATGCTAACCCAGGATCACCATTCTAGAAACACTGGGGCTAAGGGATGCTCACAGAACCAGTAGCAGGGATGTTACTCTGAATGTCAACTAAGGGCCAAAGGTGTCTGACTCTGTGCTGTCCTAACAGCATGGTCCAGTATTCAACTGTTGCCCAAATATGCTAGTGAAATATTCCCATGAAAAGACAACTTGGTTTATTAGACAGCTAAGTCAGGAGAACTGGACTTCCTGATTCTGTCACTAACCCTGAGACCTTAGGCAAGTCACTCAATCTCTAGGTCCCATGAGTGGGACAGCAGGAGAGGGGGATGCTGGCTGTGTTAACTAGATTTCTCTTTCTGGCTCACCTAACAGAACCAAGTAGGGTCATACTACAGATTTCTGCCACTATGTGAAAGTTTGCTTTATGCCACTTTTCTCTTACAAAAGACCTACATTAGTACCTGTTTTCACTAAGTGAAAGAAATCTGAAGAGGCTTTTTGCTTTTATGAAATGGCAATTTCTTTTTTTTCCTTCACATTGTTTCAGTTTATGAAAGGTTTCATTGGAACACTCTACTTTCAGATAGCACGGGAAGCCCATACAGTCCATCAGCCTGTGGTGGCCAAGGTTGACGAACACTGTTTTGTGGCCAGTGTTCAGAGGGTCAACCTGCAGTGTTCTCAAGCTAACAGACAGCGACAGTACAGGGCCTGTGGCCCACAGGAGTCCTGAGAGGCAAGGGTGCAGGGATGCACAGGTAGAGAAAGATTTTGTTGCTTCGATCTGCCCACATGAGCCCTCCAACAACTGTACTCACTGCCCCTCCCCATTTTCCCATGACTCCCTACTTCTTCACTTAGAAGGGCACAGAGACATAATAAAATCATTCCTACTGCTGGCACCAAGTCTTAAGGCCACTCTGAAATAAAACTCTCTAGGGCTGTCTTAGCATAACTCTCTGCTACATCCAGCATTAGAGTTTGGGCCTTTGGCAGCCGCTGCTTTAGCTGTTGCTGATCCTTGAGGCTGTACTCTTCAGGGAAGCAAAAGGCACTCATTAAGCCTGACTCCCAAGGCAGGCTACTCTCACCACACTTACTAATGGTGATAGTGGGCTGGAATAAAAACATCCTGGCCCATGTTCACCGTGAAGCACATACATCTCGCCCACATAAAGGCTATTGGTCCAGAAGTGCACACATTCTGGAGAAGGATCCAGTGGCTCCTCTACTTCTTCATTTCTCTCTGAAACATCAAGATAGGTTTACATGGCATCAACATGCACATTGATTGGTTCCTGTTGGATGATACCCTGCATGCACAGGCAACAGATCCCAAGAAGTGTAAATGCCCTCCAAGTACCCTTTCCACCTCTATGTGCCCAGCTGGGTCCCTGCTGAGTGACTAGTACCCACCTCAGTGTCTAATAGCTGATCTTAAGGGCTCTTGCCTTTCTCAGCCTTAAGAACCTTCCCTGATCAGCAGCACTGCACTGAGACGGTCACTGGGACATCTGCTTGCCCCAAAACTGGAAGCTGAGACTCAATCAATTTCAGTTGAATGCAGGCAGCTGCCTAGTGGTTCTCACAGATCTTTTGGCACATGCTCCACCACAGGGCAATCATATCGTGCTTCTCACAACCCTGGGGCAGCAGCATTGCATGTAGTCAAGCAGGACCATCATTAGGGCACCACTCTGCCCAGGAAAAAAGGGAATGTCAAAGTCTCAACCAAGGACCACAAGGCAGATAGAATTTGCTGTGTCCCTAGGTTCTGAAACTTCCTTTAAAACTCTCATGAAGGACAGATTCCATATGTTTTCACTCCTATGTGGATCCTGAGAAACTTAACAGAAGACCATGGGGGAGGGGAAGGGGAAAAAAAAGTTAGGGAAGGAAGCAAACCATAAGACTCTTAAAAACTGAGAATAGTCTCCTGATTTGTTCATTTTGGCCACTCTGACTGGCGTGAGGTGATACCTGAGTGTGGTTTTGATTTGTATTTCCCTGATAAGGAGCGACGCTGAACATCTTTTCATGTGCCTGTTGGCCATCCGGATGTCTTCTTTAGAGAAGTGTCTATTCATGTTTTCTGCCCATTTCTTCACTGGGTTATTTGCTTTTCGGGTGTTGAGTTTGGTGAGCTCTTTATAGATTTTGGATACTAGCCCTTTGTCCGATATGTCATTTGCAAATATCTTTTCCCATTCTGTTGGTTGCCTTTTAGTTTTGTTGGTTGTTTCCTTTGCTGTGCAGAAGCTTTTTACCTTCATAAGGTCCCAGTAATTCACTTTTGCTTTTAATTCCCTTGCCTTTGGGGATGTGTCGAGTAAGAGATTGCTATGGCTGAGGTCAGAGAGGTCTTTTCCTGCTTTCTCCTCTAAGGTTTTAATGGTTATACAGAGAAAGACAGATACCATATGGTTTCACTCTTATGTGGATCCTGAGAAACTTAACAGGAACCCATGGGGGAGGGGAAGGAAAAAAAAAAAAAGAGGTTAGAGTGGGAGAGAGCCAAAGCATAAGAGACTGTTGAGAACTGAGAACAAACTAAGGGTTGATGGGGGGTGGGAGGGAGGAGAGGGTGGATGGGTATTGAGGAGGGCACCTTTTGGGATGAGCACTGGGTGTTGTATGGAAACCAATTTGACAATAAATTTCATATATAAATTAAAAAAAACTGAGAATAAACTGAGGGTTGATGTGGGGTGGGAGGGAGCGGAAAGTGGGTGATGGGCATTGAAGAGGGCACCTGTTGGGATGAGCACTGGGTATGGTATGGAAGCCAATTTGACAATAAATTTCATATTAAAAAAAACTTCCATGAAAAAGAAAAACATAAGCAAAAATGAAAATGAATACAAAAGTTTATGCAATCCTGAGCATGAAGAAACAGACACATCCTCTCTACTAATGGGAGTGTGAACAGTAAAACCTTTGAGAAAGGAGAAGCCTTTTTTTAAAAAGTACACTCATACGATAGTCTAACAATTCTACTTCTAGAAATCTGTCCCTAAAGAAATAAGCAGAGAAAAGTGCTAAGATGAATATAATGACTATATTTAATAGTATGTAATTAGAAACAATCCAGATGTCCAAAATAAGGGCTAAGAGAATACCATGTAGCCACTAAAACTGATGCTGATTTTGGAAATATTCATGATATTCTTATTGTTGAGTGAGAAAATAAGGCTATTTCATATCTAGACAGCATAAGTTTTGCTTAAAATATGTAAATATATGTATATATGTTTGTGGACACGTGTGCAAAGAACAGGCCAATACCAAATTGTTAGCAGCGGTTGTCTCCAGATGGTGGGTAGACACAGAGGCCTTTTTTCTATGTTGTTTTGTTTTCCAAATATCTTTTATTGAATATGCATCACTTTTATAGTCAGAAAAAAGTTATTAAAAGAATGTCTATATACAGAAAAAAAGCTTAGTTATTAGACTATACAGTAACAGAGGCTTGAAGCCTTCAGGTCAAGCAGCCATTTAGCCCTTCTCTCCCTCTGGGGGTGTTTATTTTCAGATTAACTCTCTCCTCCCTCTTTGTCCTGTTTGCTTCTTATCTGTGGTAGCTTAGAAACCCCATCATCAAGCCTGTAAAGAACTTAGACTTAAGTAAGAAACAATTGAGTAAAGAACCAAAAGTGAAATCAGAGAAAATCATTGCTTTCTGACCCAAATTTTTATTCCCAATTCTATAACCTTCATATCCACTCCATTTCATACCACTCCTAAAAGTAAAACTCCTTAATCTGAATTCTAGCCCCAGACTTTATTTCTAACATTATTTCTTATTTCTACTACCCCTTCAAATACCTACTTGGGCCTGACTGAATTCCCTGTACATCCACCAGTGCAAATACTACCCATTCTTCAAGGCCCAGTTCAAATGGTAGCTTCTCCATTAAGCCCTTCTAGATACTCCCAACACCTCCCCATATCTGAATGACCTCTCCTTTCTTTTAGCCCCCCAGAAACTTTCTCTGTACCTCCAATGTAGGACTTAACCACTATCTTCTTTGTATGTACATGATCATAATGTACCTGTCATCTTCTCTGAAGGGACCATATATGATTCATTCATTCATTCATTCACTCAGCAAGTATTTATGGAGCACCTATTATATGCTGGGAACCATTCTAGACATCAATAATACAACAGTAAACAAAATTCCTTGTCTTTATTGAGCTTATGCTCTATTGAGGGGGCTGCCTTAGATCAGGTTGCCATAACAAAATACCATAGATTGGGTGGCTTAAACACACGGAATTTATTTCTCACAGTTCTTGAGGTTGGGAAGTGCAACATAGAGGGATGAACTGATTTAGTTCCCTGGTGACGGCTTTCCTCCTGGCTTGCAGATGTCAGCCATCTCATTGTGTCCCCACATGCTTTGGGGTGGGGAGAGGGAGAGGGAGAGGAAGAGAGAGAGAGAGAGAGAGAGAGAGAGAGAAGCGAGTTTTCAGGTGTCTCTTCTTGTAAGGCACTAATCCCATCATGAGGACCCCACCCACATGACCAAAGGCCTCATCTCCAAATAGCATCATATTAGGGATTAAGGCTTCAACATATGAATTTGAGAGGGACAAAATTCAGTCCATGGCAGGAAGTAAGAAAATTAGATAGTATATGAGTTGGCACCAAGTGCTAGAGAAAAAAAAAAAAAAAGGAAGGGGAATAGGGAATGTTGGTAGCCAGTGATAAATTTTAAATAGGGTGATATTTGAGCACCTGAGAAAACATCATTTGAACAAATATTCTTACCAGGTAATGGACTGAGCTTTGTATACATCTGGAATGGAAGTGTTTTAACAGAAAGAAATGCAAATGCAAGGGCCCTGTGGCAGGAGCTTACCTGGCATAGTCAATGAACAGCAAGGAGCACAGGATACGTGGAGTACAGGGAGAAGAGGCAAGAGTAGAAGATGAGGTCAGAAAGGTAATAGAGGCCCAGATGCTGTAGACCAATATAGGCCACCCTAAAGGCTTTGGAGTTTATTCTGAGTGAAAAGTGGAACCATCATAGGACTTTGTGCAAAGGAAAAACGAAAGATAAGTAGCATTTTCAAAGGATCACTCTGGATGCTAAGTGGCAAGTAGATTGTAAGCAGCAAGGGAGGAAATAGGGAGACCAGCTGGAGGCTACTGCAGTAATCCAGATGAGAAATAAATATGGCTTTGGACCATGGTGGTAGTATTAGAAATGATGAGAAATTGAAGAGTCTAGATGTATTTCAAATATGCAAAACATTTAAATTTATGATACATGGGAAAGAATGGAATGAAGAATGAAGTTGCTTGGACTGAACCACTGGAATTTATTGAGACAAGGGAGACTATGGAAGGAACAGATTTGGGAAGGGAGACCAGATTTGGATGTGTTAAGTTTGAGATGCCTATCTCCCTTTCAGGTAGAAATCTTAAGCAGGCATTTGGGTAAAGGAAACTGAATGTCAGAAAAGATCCAAGATGAGGATCTACAATTGGAATCAGGTATTAGACTGAAAAGTCTTGAAACTAAATGAGATAACTATGGGAATGACCAAGGTCCAAGGACTGAGTCCAGGAGAACTGTAAGATTAAAAGATCAGGAATATAAGAAAAATGAGACTGAAAAGGAAGAGTCATTGGAAACCAAAGTAGCATAGCCAAATGAAGAAAGTGAACAAAGAAAGAGTGTATTTTTCCAAGGCTGCTGAACAAGTTAGACATGTGGAGGGCAATGGCAGTCACATGGTTCCAGTAGGGGTGGGGGCAAAAGCCTGACTGAAGTGGGTTTAGAAGAGAATAAAGGGATAAGACTTTAAAACTGAATATATAGACCCCTTTCAAAGAGTTTTGCTGTAAAGAGGAGCAGAGAAACAGGGATGAAATTTGAACAGGGGAAAATTGAATCAAGAAAGGATTTTTTAACACAGAAAAATGACAATATTATTGCATGCTAGTGAGAATAATCAAGAAGATAAGGCAGTCAAGAAATAAATTTCAAAAGGGGAGGGAGTGAATTAGAAATAAGGAAGGCAAAAATAAAAGGAGAAAGGAAGGGCAAGAGAAAAGAAAGAAGGGAAGAAGCAAAGAAGAGAGAGGCAGAGAGAATTAAATTTTCAGAGTTGGGCATACAAAAGGTGATCTTGTCCATTAGGACTCTTTCTCTGGCCTAGCACTCTTTCTCTGGCCTAGCAGTGACCATGGGGCACTTGGCCTGGCTCAGAAGAAGGCAACTTAGAAAATCTGACTGCAAAGATTGACAGTATAATATCAAGAGCATAGAATCTGACTGTAAGCGTATAAGTCCTGAAATTTGGGACTTTGGACAACCTCCTCAACCTCCTTGTGTCTCAATGTCTTTGTCTATAAAATGGGGATGATGACATTATCTTCCTCAGGTTGTTTTGAGGTATAAATAAATTATTTAAAGTGCTTGGAGCATGATGGACATGTGAGCTATCATTACAAGCAGGAATCATCAAGGGCCAGGAATATCCCCACCCTGGGCCTCAGAAACAACTGGGCTGGAACCACAGAATGATCCAGGCTGGTGCATGTCCCTTGTCTCTACTCCTATCTGCAGTATGACTTCATTCTTTCCTCACTCCTGTCACCAATAACTCAGAGCTCCACAGTTTATAACAAAGCCAGCTACTCAAAGGAGGGATAATTGAATTACCCTCTGATCTTAAATACAGGAATTATGGGGAAGGGACTCATTGACCAACTTTATTCAAGTGCCAAGACCAGGTGGCGATAGGGCTAGTGCCATATAAAACAATGGACACTCCAGGGGGAACTGTGTAAGTAGATTGGGATGTTGAGCGGTGCCAAAGAGAAATGAAGATGACTGGAAGTCTGGGGAGGGGAGGAGAGACTGAAAAAGATTGAAAAAGGAAGTGCTATGACTGTCTTTATAAGAGCAGAGAAGATTTGAGATACACAGAAGAGGAAATGATGAGATTGGAGCCATGAGACCACAAGTTACGGGATACCAGCATCCACCAGAAGCTGAAAGAGGCAAGGAAAGGATTCCCCTTCTGATCCTCTGGAAAGAGCATGGCCTTACTGAAGCCTTAGTTTAGGCCCCGTACCATTGATTTCAGATTTATGGTTCCAAAACCGAGATAATAAAATTTTTATCTTTTAAGCCAAAAAGAAAAAAAAAGTGTCAGTCAGCCAGAACAATAATGGCCATACCCTCCTCTCCCTATATCCTTCTTTAGTGTCATCATCAAAGAAAGGGAGCACAGGGAAAGTATGAGGATTCCTTATGGAGATTCTTCTGATATAGAGTTCCCTCTGGTCCAGACCCTTGATAAAAATTGAAATCTGGGAGGCAGGAGAAATGAATTCCTAGTATAGGGGATCACCAAGAAGCCTGCATGCCAGTGTACTTGGTTCCTCTTGTCACAGCCTTGACAAATTGTAGCACGAGGACTAGACCCCCAATTCTACTCTACCCTGGAACATTTCAGCAAGACTGCCCACCTGAGGGCTGATGGTTTTCTCTAAACCAGTTGAGTCTAAAGTTTGAGTATTCTGTCTTTTTTTCCTGATATCCCCATTTTAACCAACCTCTGCTGCTTGCATAGGCCCCCAAATTATAAAACCACAGTCTTGCCAAGATCCAGGATAATTGGAATGCCAAGATGGAGCACAGAGAAAAAGCAGCTGGAAGCCAGGGAGTCGAATAGACAGCCATTAAAATTTGCTAGGCATAAGGTGGTCAGGGCTTGGACCAGTGATAAAAATAGGACTGGAGAAGAAGAGCAAGACAAGAGAGATGTTCCACACAAAAAAAGTAAATGGAGAAGTGGTCCCAGAAGTAAAAATTAGTTAAGCTTATCTAAGCAAATACTGAAAGACATACAGCCTCTAGGTTGGGTGGGCCCCTGATCTTATATTAGTATAAGTCAGAATGACTTTTCCTTTTTGTATTGTCTCTCTGGTGCCTGGCTTTCAGACACTTGTCACCCAGGCTTGGATAATTCCTTCCTTCCTTCCTTCCTTCCTTCCTTCCTTCCTTCCATCAAATTGAGCACCTACCATGATTCTGGCAACTGGGAATACAGGCAGTAAACAAAAGTGACAAAGATCACTTTTCTACTTTTCTTATGGAATTAACATTCTAGTGGAGGGAACCAAACAATAAATTAACACATACATGTGTGTTTTAGATGAGTTACATGATGCTATGTGCTATCTAAAAACTCAATCAGGAGGCGCCTGGGTGGCGCAGTCGGTTAAGCGTCCGACTTCAGCCAGGTCATGATCTCGCGGTCCGTGAGTTCGAGCCCCGCGTCAGGCTCTGGGCTGATGGCTCGGAGCCTGGAGCCTGTTTCCGATTCTGTGTCTCCCTCTCTCTCTGCCCCTCCCCCGTTCATGCTCTGTCTCTCTCTGTCTCAAAAATAAATAAAAGTTAAAAAAAATTTTTTTTTTTAAATAAAAACTGAATCAGGGAATACTTATTAAGAAGATGAGAAGATAAACCATTCTAATAGGGGAAGGGCATTCCTGTAGAGGAAACAGCAAATACAGAGACTCTGAGACAAGGAAGTGCCTGGTATGTTTGAAGAACATAAAGGAGCAGAGTGAGTGAGGGGGACATTATTAAGAGATGAGGTCAGAGAGTTAACTGGAGGAGAGGGAGAAGATCATGTTGGGCCTTATAGACCCTAACAGTTCTTGGTGAGATGAGGAGCACTGGGGAGGGGAAGAGGGCAGTTTAAGCAGAGCAGCAACATGATCTGGTACCTCACTAAAAGAATTACTCTAAAAGCTGCATTGAGAACACACTGTGGTTGGGGAAGAAGGTGGGAAGAGACAGAAACACAGTGAGGAGGCTACTGTAATAATGCAAAAGAGAGATGATGGTAGCTTTGGGGTGATAGCAGTGGAGGCCAAGAGTGGCCAAATGCAGGAAATATATACATATTGAAGCTGGAACCAACAGGATTTTACTGATATTAGGTGTCAGACAAAAAGAAGAGTCAGGGATGACTTCAAGGTGTTTAGCTTGAGAAACTGGAAGGATGGAGAAACATTGCCTGAGATGGAGAAGACTCTCAGATGAGCAGACTCAAAGAGGAATTCAGTTCTGACATGTTAAGGTTGAAACATCTATTCTAAATCCAACTGAAAATGCCAAGTAAGCAGGTAAATATAGAAGTCTAGAGTTCAGAGGAGAGGTCTGTGCTACATACGTAAGTTTGGGCATTGTTAGAATATAGATGACATCTAAAGATATTCAGGATAAAGTCACAAAGGAAGTGGGCACTGCTAGAAAAGAAGTTCAAGGACTAATCCTTGGGGCACCCCAATAGTAACAAACTGGCGAGGTGAGTGGGAAATTACAAAGGAGACTGAGAAGGAACTAAGAGAAATGTAGGAGGAAACCATTTTAAGGGTTGTCACAAAAGTCTTTGCCCTATCTGCAGGAAAAGTAGCAGAATCTAGAGTGTCACCTGAAGAAAGGAATGAGTGGATGAGTTAAAATTAAAACCTCTCACCATTCCTGAATTGTTTATATGTACATGCCAGTATATTAAGTGGCCATGTGAGCTCTGAAGGAGTACTTGAGGTCACCAGACAATTTTGCCAGATTAAAGACACGGGCCATCATTTGGGGGCATTACCATTCAACTCCCTCCCTCCTCCCTCCCCAAAGTTCTGGGCATAAAGTCCCTGGTTCTTGATCCATATCTAGATTCCATTTTACCAAATCCTGTGCTCAAGCCTGGCCTTGGAAAAATGAGCTCACTCTGAAATACTTAGGGAGCTTCTTAAATGAGTTTGATTTTCAGCTGTTAAACTTGATGGAACTCACAGAAATGTTAAAAAATCAGCTGTGACAACCCTGACAAGAGACGGGAATGCAATTAGCAGGCTCTATTAGCAGTGAATGAGTGTTGGTACACACAATGTCCCCAAGCAGTAAAACACAGGTGGCCTCACTGAGAAACAATCACAAGAACCAAAGATGGGTTTTGGGGCAAAGATAAAAGGAGGGGGCTTTATTTTCTTTCATTCATTACATTTCCACTTTTCTTACCATTAGGATACATTAGTCATATAAACACTTCTGGATAAAGAACACACAGAGAAAGAGCAAAAAGATCTTCAAAAGTTTCTTGCTTCTCTAAATATCTACAGATAAGAATATTCATTCTAATAGCACTCCTGTGATGCTTCTGTCATTATGGCTGCAACCTGTAGGAAATTCTCATTTTGAAATCCCACCTCTGAGACTTATTATTAAGAGGAAAAAAAGATGTTTTAAAAACCTGCTAATGCCAGTGTTACAAATTCGGTTTTGTGTACCAAAAAAGTCCATGCAAATAGCATATTTGATGGGAATTACAACATATCAAAACTGGAAGGGCCCTCTAAGACCATCTAGTCCAAGATTCTCTTTTTAAAAAGGAGAAAACTGAGGCCCAGAGAGGGGAAATGGCCTGACCATAGTTGTAGAGTGAGAGAACATTCTCAACCCCCACACCCAACCCACTCTTTCTTTCCACTACACTTGAGCATGTACTAATGGAACACAAATTAAAGCAGAATATTGCAAAAGGGTTAGAAAACCTGAAATTGTTCATAAAGGATTGTTATTTTCTCAACTGTTTTTTTTTTTTTTTTTGCAGCACTAGAAATTCTGGTTGAAGTAATCCACAGAGCAAAACAAAGTGGATGACAGCCAAATACTAATCACCACTTTCATGTGAAAGCATTGTTGTTTACAGCCTGTTTTTATCTTCACAGGGTGAAACTCCACATATGTAAAAATTGAATTTAATTCCATTGAAAGTTTGTTATAGTGACTACTGAAAATCACAGGTGATTCATGGTCCCTCAGGCATACCTGTTATGCCCACTAACAGCTAAAATTCCTCACCAGCATTGTTGGAATCCAAGGGTCAGTACCTCGGTGAGATGCACGAAGCAAATTAAACCATTTTAATGGCCTCAAACTGGAATTTTTGTGAACAAGGACAGGGAAAGACAGAGCTAAAGAGATTGATTGTATGTGCATGTGGTATGGGGGACCAAGAATGTGGAGCTAAATACCACTCTCTCCTGAGCTCCACAGGGAGGCACTGGGAGACCCCTGGAGTGTGCTTTCTTTAATAGCTCAACTGGGAGCTGAAAGTGTAGTAAGAGCCTCTTTCATTGACAATGGGGATAGAAAAGAGAAGTAATGTGTTTCTCCACATGCTTTTTCCCTCACATATTTTCTATGTGCACTTTAAGAATACTAATTTTTAAAAAATGATTTCCCGATTAACTTTCTGCCTTCACTTTGGTAAAGCCAGGAAGCAGTAGCCATTGCAATCAGGACAAGGTCCTTTGAAGAGGGTGGTCTTTGTCTTTGCCAGGAAAACCAAGGGTTAAATTAAGGGGCCAGCTTCTAGCCTTCTCCTGATGTCTGTGAGAGAGGACATTCACTCTCTAGCCATCTATTTCTTACTTTCCAGTTCACTTCGGGCCAGGAATTAGACAATAGTGGCTTCTCAACCACCACTAAACCTATAGAGAGAATCAAGAAGTTGGCTGCTGACCTAGTGCTCCCTCCACGGAAACCCTTCCCTTTCCAGGAGAACAAAGGCAATGACGTCAACAGATAAAATGAAAAAAACAATTCTAAAAGTGAAAGGTGTTTTTTTAAATTTTAAGTTGACATTTACTCTAATCACTGAGAAATATGCTAAGAATGCCAGGAAGCATGTATGTGCTTAGCATTGCAGGGGAAAGGATATAAGAGATAGTCTTTGCACTCACACAACCATTTTGCAGCTGGGGAGATAAAATAATAGCATTCAATTATAGCAAACAATATAAGAAAATACAGAGACTGAGTGAAGTGTGTGATAGGAAATCACACATAAAAAAAGATGATTACCCTAGAGACCACAATGAAATTTTTGAAGAGGAAGTGGCACGTGGGGAAAGCCATGGAGAACTGCATGAACAAGAAATACAGTGGCAGAGATCAATACAGGTGTCTATGAAAAAGTGAGGACACCAGACTATTAGGAAGAAAGATAGAAGACGTGGGGTCTTGAGAGACAGAAAGAAGAGTCTGGACCTGATGGGGCTAGACAAGAAAGAGGGCACTGTGAAGGTCTGAGCTTAGGAATAATTAAAAGCAGCACTGCAAAAAAAAAAAAAAAAAAAAAAAAAAGTAGGCAGGATGGGCCTAGGAGAGAAATAGGAGGTGACTATGGAGTACACAGCAGGAGATGATGAAGGCTTAGATTACAGATTTGGAAAGAGAACTGAAATGAGCAGGGTAAAATGTGACAAAGCTGAAAGAAGAAGGAAGAAAGGTTATAGACAATTTTAATTTCAACTAATTTTATCACAGGCTGCTGCTGCTGCTGTGTATCGTTGCTCTGGGATAAACAGGAATAATAATGAGTCTGTGTATGAGTGTGTGTGTGTGTGTGTGTGTGTGTGCATGTGTGTGTGGTATGTTTTACACACTTAGGTAGTTTTCCGATGCCTTTTCCTGCCATTCTGAGTGGAAATGTTAGAACGAAAACAGGGAGATGGTCATAGGAATTAATAATACAGATACTATTTTTGGCTTAGATTAATGACATTTATTATTTATTACTTCACACAATAGGAAGTCCAGAAGTAGAACAGACTCCAAGCATAGTCCAGTCAAGAGCTGAAACAATTAACTATCCATGTGATGTAAAATGAACCTCAGCCCTTATTTCACAAAATACACAAAAATTAACTCAAAATGATATTCATAATCCAAATAGCTGACATAGGGCTTCTATCCAGAAAATATAAAGAACTCTCGCAACTCAATAATAAGAAAGCAAACAATCTACTTTTTAACATTAAGAACAAATTTAGGGGCGCCTGGGTGGCTCAGTCAGTTAAGCATCTGACTCTTGATTTTGGCTTAGGTCCTGATCTCATGGTCATGAGATTGAGCCTCACATCAGGCTCTGCAGTGAGCATGGAGTCTGCTTAAAATTCTCTCTGTCTCCCTTTGCCCCTCCCCTGCTTGCTCACGAGTGTGCTCTCTCTCTCTCTCTCTCTCTCTCTGAAAACAATGTATAAATATGGACTAAATGGGTGATGGGTATTAAGGAGGGCGTTTGTTGGGATGAGCACTGAATGTTATATGTAAGCGATAAATCACTAAATTCTACACCTGAAACCAAATGTACCATATATATTAACTAAAATTTAAATGAAAACTTGAAAATAAAAAAAGTATAAAATCTGAATGAATTCAAGCATACACATTACAGAAAATAATATAGCGGACTCCATTGTGCCTACTACAAAAGTGAAACAGGTGTAAATACTTGGTGTTATGGAGCTCTAAAAATAGAAAAGAGGGGCGCCTGGGTGGCGCAGTCGGTTGGGCGTCCGACTTCAGCCAGGTCACGATCTCGCGGTCCCTGAGTTCGAGCCCCGCGTCGGGCTCTGGGCTGATGGCTCGGAGCCTGGAGCCTGTTTCCGATTCTGTGTCTCCCTCTCTCTCTCTGCACCTCCCTCGTTCATGCTCTGTCTCTCTCTGTCCCAAAAATAAATAAAAACATTAAAAAAAAATAGAAAAGAAAAAAGAAACCAAAGTGATAAAACATAATTATTACAGGTGAAGCCCCACTTCCAACCCTTCTCCCTTCCTTTTCTCCCCTCTGCAGAGAGAACCGTGTTCCTTAAGTTGATGTTTATTAATCAGCTGTTTGGTTTTATACACTAACTATAAAAATGTGTGTCCATAAATAATGCATAACATTGTTTTGTAGATTTTTAATATATATAAGTGGCATCTCTGCATGTATCTTCATGCAAATTACTATTATCATCTAACATTATTTTTTAGATTATATGTATTGATATACTAGATATACATCTAGTTCATTCATTTTAATCACTGTGTGAATGAGGCACAGTTTATTTAGCCATTTCCCAATCGAGGAATGCTACATTGCTTCAACTTTGCTACTTTTATGTATAGTGCTACAATAAACATCCCCATATGTGTTTTTCATTCCTACAAGAGTTTATTAGGATGTGTACAAATAGTCAAACAACAACAATAAAAAAACCAGACTCAGACTCATAAATACAGAGAACAAACTGGTGGTTGCCAGAGGGGAGGAGAATGGAAGCAAAAAGGGTTTATTAGGGTACATATATAGATGTGGACTTCCCAGTTTAAAGAATGTTTTGAATATTTATACTGTGTAACAAACCACCCTAAAACTTAGTGGTTTAAAGCAGTAACTATCATGTATTTTTGCTCATAAATCTGCAATTTGGGTGGGAATGGCTCATTTCTACTCCACATCCATCACCTGGATGGAGCTACTGAAACTGGAGTAACCATTTCCAAAATACATCATTCTCAGTGTTGGCAAATTGGTGTTGGCCATCAGCTGGGAGCTCAGCTTAGCACTGTCAGCCAGGGACCTCAGTTCTCTACATGTTACTCTCCCTATGGCTGCTTATATTTCCTCTCAGCATGATAGATGGATTTCAAACAGTCCCAGGCAGATGATTCAGGTTTCTTCTGATCTTGTTACTAAAATCCTAGAACATCATGTCCATTGTATTCTATTAGTCAGGCCAGATTCAATGGAAGAAGTGACAAAGAATTTTAAATGACAGTCATTTTAAATCTACCACATTTCCCCCCATCATAAATTATTTACATTTTTCTCATGCATGCAAAATACACTTACCCCCTCAACAAGGCCTCCAAAAATTTCAACCAATTGTGACATCAGGTTCAAGTTTGAGGACCAGGATCTCATCAGCTAAATCAGGTCTAGGTGGGGATAAGGCTCCTCAAGTGAAGTCCCTTAGGTGAAGAGCCTCACCCACATTCCCAATGTATAATGCATAGGTATATAGTCACCACAGTAGATATAGGGCACTCCATAGCAATTCTGAAATCCAGCTGGGCATATATCACTAGTTTTTGTTTGTTTGCTTGTTTGTTTGTTTAAGCCAGTCCTGCTCTCTAGGAATGATTGTCCATAGCTCTTGGCACCACCCTCTGAATCACCCTTCCGTATGTATAACAAATGGCTCATAGACAGGACTTCTGGAATGGTGCTATGAAAAGTTTGATGAAACTTTCTGCAGCAAAATGACCATTTAAGCATTGAGAAATTTTTTTTAAAAAACAAAGTCTCTAAACTTTGTATTAAGGACATAACAGCAAATGAAGAAACATCTATCCAAGAAAATCTGCTAAATCTCAGTAAGCATAGTGAATGTAGGATCTAAGCCACGACATGCTCTCATGCCCCACCTTACAGCTTTGTACAGTGAAATCTCTACTCTAGGCAGGTGTAACAGGAAGACAGGTGCTCCCTTTCACCACAACACCTACTCTAGAGCTCCAGCTTCACCTTGGGAGGGGCAGGATGCTGGTGTCTTTCTTCCTCCCCATCCCTATGTTGCAGAGGCTCTATTCTGCACAAGAGAGCCTGAGAGAGCTGAAACTCCCTTCCCTCATTTAGCTTGCACTCATGGGGCAAGGGCTCTGCCTGAGGAAAGACAGGACAAGAATATGAGCATTCAGTTGGCACCACCCCAGCTCATGCATACAATAGAGATTCCACTATGGCAGCAGCAAGCTCCCATCATCCCCAGCACCCAGCAGTAAAACTTGAGGGTCACTCTGGAGGAAGCAGGCCACTTCCCATGCCCACAGCTCCATTGCAGTGGGGCAGAGGTTCTGCCCAGGGGAGGGGAGGGGCAAACCATAAGGACTGAGGGCCTGACAGGTCTAAGATAACGGACTTTATTTTAAAAAGAGCATGAGTGGCGCCTAGGTGGCTCAGTTGTTTGAGCGTCCGACTTGGCTCAGGTCATGATCTCACAGCTCATGAGTTCGAGCCCCGCGTCAGGCTCTGTGCTGACAGCTTGGAGCCTGGAGCCTGCTTCGGATTCTGTGTCTCCCTCTATCTCTGCCCCTCCCCAGCCCATGCTCACACTCTGTCTCCGTCAAAAATAAATAAACTTAAAAAAATTTTTTTCAATATATGAAATTTATTGTCAAATTGGTTTCCATACAACACCCAGTGCTTATCCCAAAAGGTGCCCTCCTCAATACCCATCACCCACCCTCCCCTCCCTCCCACCCCCCATCAACCCTCAGTTTGTTCTCAGTTTTTAAGAGTCTCTTATGCTTTGGCTCTCTCCCACTCTAACCTCTTTTTTTTTCCTTCCCCTCCTCCATGGGTTTCTGTTAAGTTTCTCAGGATCCACATAAGAGTGAAAACATATGGTATCTGTCTTTCTCTGTATGGCTTATTTCACTTAGCATAACACTCTCCAGTTCCATCCACGTTGCTACAAAGGGCCATATTTCGTTCTTTCTCATTGCCATGTAGTACTCCATTGTGTATATAAACCACAATTTCTTTATCCATTCATCAGTTGATGGACATTTAGGCTCTTTCCATAATTTGGCTATTGTTGAGAGTGCTGCTATAAACATTGGGGTACAAGTGCCCCTATGCATCAGTACTCCTGTATCCCTTGGGTAAATTCCTAGCAGTGCTATTGCTGGGTCATAGGGTAGGTCTATTTTTAATTTTCTGAGGAACCTCCACACTGCTTTCCAGAGCGGCTGCACCAATTTGCATTCCCACCAACAGTGCAAGAGGGTTCCCATTTCTCCACATCCTCTCCAGCATCTATAGTCTCCTGATTTGTTCATTTTGGCCACTCTGACTGGCGTGAGGTGATATCTGAGTGTGGTTTTGATTTGTATTTCCCTGATGAGGAGCGACGTTGAGCATCTTTTCATGTGCCTGTTGGCCATCCAGATGTCTTCTTTAGAGAAGTGTCTATTCATGTTTTCTGCCCATTTCTTCACTGGGTTATTTGCTTTTCGGGTGTGGAGTTTGGTGAGCTCTTTATAGATTTTGGATACTAGCCCTTTGTCCGATATGTCATTTGCAAATATCTTTTCCCATTCCGTTGGTTGCCTTTTAGTTTTGTTGGTTGTTTCCTTTGCTGTGCAGAAGCTTTTTATCTTCATAAGGTCCCAGTAATTCACTTTTGCTTTTAATTCCCTTGCCTTTGGGGATGTGTCAAGTAAGAGATTGCTATGGCTGAAGTCAGAGAGGTCTTTTCCTGCTTTCTCCTCTAAGGTTTTGATGGTTTCCTGTCTCACATTCAGGTCCTTTATCCATTTTGAGTTTATTTTTGTGAATGGTGTGAGAAAGTGGTCTAGTTTCAACCTTCTGCATGTTGCTGTCCAGTTCTCCCAACACCATTTGTTAAAGAGACTGTCTTTTTTCCATTGGATGTTCTTTCCTGCTTTGTCAAAGATGAGTTGGCCATACGTTTGTGGGTCTAGTTCTGGGGTTTCTATTCTATTCCATTGGTCTATGTGTCTGTTTTTGTGCCAATACCATGCTGTCTTGATGATGACAGCTTTGTAGTAGAGGCTAAAGTCTGGGATTGGGATGCCTCCTGCTTTGGTCTTCTTCTTCAAAATTACTTTGGTTATTCGGGGCCTTTTGTGGTTCCATATGAATTTTAGAATTGCTTGCTCTAGTTTCGAGAAGAATGCTGGTGCAATTTTGATTGGGATTGCATTGAATGTGTAGATAGCTTTGGGTAGTATTGACATTTTGACAATATTTATTCTTCCAATCCATGATCAGGGAATGTCTTTCCATTTCTTTATATCTTCTTCAATTACCTTCATAAGCTTTCTATAGTTTTCAGCATACAGATCTTTTACACCTTTGGTTAAATTTATTCCTAGGTATTTTATGCTTCTTGGTGCAATTGTGAATGGGATCAGTTTCTTTATTTGTCTTTCTGTTGCTTCTTTGTTAGTGTATAAGAATGCAACTGATTTCTGTACATTGATTTTGTATCCTGCAACTTTGCTGAATTCATGTATCAGTTCTAGCAGACTTTTGGTGGAGTCTATCGGATTTAAAAAAAAATTTTTTTTAAAAAGAGCATGAATGGGGAGCCCGTGTGGCCCAGTTGATTAAGCATCTGACTTCAATTCGGGCCATGATCTCATGGTTCACAGGTTCGAGCCCTGCATGAAACTTTTTGCTGCGAAATGACCATTTAAGCATTGAGAAATCATTTTTATGATTTTATCATTTTATGATGCTGAGGGTGTGGAGCCTGCTTAGGGTTCTCTCTCTCTCTCTCTCTCTCTCTCTCTCCCCCCCCCTTACTCCCTCCATCCCCCTGCTCATTCTTTCTCTCTCTCTCTCTCTCTCAATATAAAACAGGGAAAAAAAAGAGCATGAAGAAGTTCATACCTAAGGGCATTGTTCAAAAGAATGGAAATTTTGGTGGCAAGCATTTAAGAGACTGGTAGCTCCATAGCAACAATAAGCAAAATGACAGACCAGTAGTAGAGAGAATATGGAAAGACACAGCCAAGAAGAGCCTATCTTGAGATCACACTCACCATACAGCCCGAGGTCTCTTTGATGAGACATTGTCATTATACTTCTTTAAGTATGGTTTACTTTGGTTCTCTGAAGATATTTATAACAGATGCTTTGAAGTCTCTGTGTTTTTTCCATTATTTCACATCCAAAGACACATATCAGTTTTTCCCATTATTAGTGATGTTATTCTGATCAGTCGTTTCAGGTACAGTAGAGTACATACCTCTGTACTGTAACAGTATCTTTTTCCTTTATAAACAATGCTAAAATTGTTCTAATATTAACAAGTGAGGGCCCATTTGAATAAGTGCTTATGTCCTTTTGTCATGTCCTCCTACTTTTTGAGCACTTCGTTTCTTCCTGACATCACAAATTACTTCAGGCTCATCTAACCTTTTTTCCCTTGCTACAGATCTGGACTCAGTCATTTTTCCAAGGAACTATAAGTGTAGCCCTTGAAGGCTCGAATTTTATGTAGAGGTCTCAATTTGATCTTCCCATTCCAAATAGGCTAATGGGCTTATCTCCTGTACTTATATAAACTCCCATAAACTTGGGTGCCTTGGATTGCCAAGACTAACATTCTGCTATGCCAGGCAAGTCTTAGTATCAGCTCATATACTTTCTGCTCAGTTGCAGTTTCCTTTCTAGGCTCTGACTCCTGGAGATTTCTCTTCTTTATACTCAACTATGCATTTTTTAAAAATAAAGTATTTTGGGGTGCCTGGATGGCTCAATCAGTTAAGCATCTGACTTCGGCTCAGGTCATGATCTCACGGTTTGTGGGTTTGAGCTGTGGGTTCGAGCTGTGCTGACAGCTCAGAGCTTGGAGACTGCTTCAGATTCTGTGTTTCCCTTTCTCTCTGCCCCCTCCCCACTCAGGTCTGTCTCTCTCTGTCTTTCAAAACTAAATAAACATTTAAAAAGTTGTTTTAACTATTTTATCTAGCAATAGGTGTTTTTTTTAATGAATTAATTTATTTTTTTAATTTACATCCAAGTTAGTATATAGTGCAACAATGATTTCAGGAGTACATTCCTTAATGCCCCTTACCCATTTAGCCCATCCCCCTCCCACAACCTCTCCAGCAACCCTCTGTTCTCTATATTTAAGACTCTCTTATGTTTTGTCCCCTTCCCTGTTTTTATATTATTTTTGCTTCCCTTCCCTTATGTTCATCTGTTTTGTGTCTTAAATTCCTCATATGAGTGAAGTCATACAATATTTGTCTTTCTCTGATGAATTTCGCTTAGCATAATACACTCTAGGTCCATCCATGTCATTGCCAATGGCAAGATTTCATTCTTTTTGATTGCTGAGTAATATTCCATTGTATATACATACCATATCTTCTTTATCCATTCATCCATCAATGGACATTTGGGCTCTTTCCATACCTTGGTTATTGTTGATAGCGCTAGCAATAGGTGTTTTACAATTACAGAATTTTAAAGCTGTCTAATCTGTCAGTCACCTTTTTTTAAAGTTTATTTATTTTGAGACAGAGAGAGTGGGGGAGGGGCTGAGAGTGAGGAAGAGAGAGAGAATCCCAAGCAAGCTCTGCACTGTCGGCAAGGAGCCTGATGTGGGGCTCGAACTCACAAACCGTGAGATCATCCTGAACCAAAATCAGAGGCTTAACTGACTGAGGCATCCCAGTGCCCCTAGTCACGTTTCTTTCTAATTACAGCCCTTGGAAGTATTTAGGACCTGAGAAGAAAATTTAACAGAATTCTATTGGGTTCCTTCTTTCCTGGACAATTTCATGGACATTTTTTTTCTCTAGGTTGAATGAAAGACTACAAGAGCCCCTTCTCAGTCCCAGGCCATTCTCTGTGTTCCTTTCTTTACAGCAGGCTACAAGCTCTTGGCTTCCTCTCATCTCCTTTCCATAGTTTCTACCTCTTCTGCTCTCCCATAGTTGTGGTTAGAAAGGGCCACTGCCTCCCTAGCTTCTCCCTTCCAGATGATCACCTGCATTTAAGCTCTTCCCATTTTAAGGGCTTTATACCTGATCATGTAAAGAAATATACAGAGGCTAGAAAACCATGAGAATAGTGTGCAACTCTTACTTACGGTCCCTGTTCTCTTGACCTTTTACATAAGAGGGACCCTGACATAAATTTTCTCAAACTCTGAAGACCAGTGTACAGTAGACCCTAGAGAATCAGCTTTGTTTCCCAACACTGGATTGGCTCCTCTTGGCCCACCCCTGCCTCTCTCTGTACTCAGTGAATGATGGGTCTGTTATAGGGGATATTGGCATTTTAAAATATTTCATTGATTATGCATCAACATCTGTATGGCAAATGCACCATTCAGCAGCAGCGAGTAAGGCACATTCTAATTCTGATTTGATAACAAAAAAAAGAAAGATATTCTTCAGAGATCCATTTATGTGCCAGAAAACCAAAACTATTGGAATATCTGTAGCACATTATATTTTAGGATTTTGCTTTATGTTAGAGAAGAGTGAGGTGGATGTGTTTAGAAGGGAGTTGCTCTTATGTGGATCTTGAGAAACTTAACAGAAGACCATGGAGGAGGGGAAGGGAAAAAAAGATAGAGAGGGAGAGAGCCAAACCATAAGAGACTCTTAAAAACTGAGAATAATCTGAGGGTTGATGGGGGGGTGGGAGGGAGGGGAAAGTGGGTGCTGGGCATTGAGGAGGGCACCTGTTGGGAGGAGCACTGGTTGTTGTATGGAAACCAATTTGACAATTTATCAAAAAAAAGAAGGGAGTTGCTAATTTCATCCCCATGTATCTAGGTAAGTATTAAAAATATGTATTTCTATAAGTCAAACTCCCAGAATTTGATTAAATCTCTCCTGGGTGGTTTCATACCAGCTCTCCACAGACAAAACCAAATCAAAGAATTAGGACAAGTATTCCCCTGCATTTCATATAAATGAGCCATTTCATTTTGGCTCTGGAAACCAAGCCTCTTTAATGTATCCTCATGTGTACAGCATAATTCTGGAAAAGAAAGGCAACTCGTGATTAAAATAAAAATTTTCATCCCATGAATTTACTGTTTATGTGCCCCGATGCCAAGAATGAAGGGTTCAATGGTCAAGATTCCATAATCATAAAAGTCCTATTCCATTAATGCAGGGATTCCTATCCTGGAGTCCATAAACTCCTATAGGATCCATAGTAGACTTCACGAAGACTTTGAGCTTCTCAAAATTGTGTACTCACTTGTGTGGGGGTGGGAAATTAGGGCTTATATATATTCTTTTGGGAGGGGGGGCCCATGGCTTTCATCAGACTCCGCATGATATTTAGAACTCTCAGCAAAATGGCTAGTGTAATGGTATTTACCACTAGACTATACTAATCCTTCCCTACCCCCCAAATTACTTCTTCCTACACTTACTTAACACAGTCCATATATTCTCTCCAGGTATTAGTATACTCAGAAAAAATAACAAAAGCATGTTTTAATACTTACTATATGCCAAGCACTATGGTGTTTTTAATACAGTATCATATTTAATGCTAACCATAAAATCCAGTACCCTATAGCCTAATGCATAATGAAACAATATGGTTAGTGGTTAGAAGTACAGGTTCAGGAGCCAGACTAACATTTTACAAAAGATGAAGAAACTGATGCTCAGAGAGGTCAGATAACTTTCCCAAGGTCACACAGGTAGTAAGTGAAGTCATATGATATTTGAAACATGAGCCTAAGATTATCTGACTCCGGAGGCTGTGCTCTTATATACAAAAAAAGTCCTTTAAAATATTTTGATGCAATGTTAAAACAATCGTTCATCAACGTTTATACTATTTTAATGTGGCAGAGAGAAGGTATAAATATCTAGCTTCATTTTCCTTTTCTTGTGACATTTGCCCTTTCCTTCGTCCTTCTCCAGGTGACAGAGCTTCACGTGGAGTAATTTGTGCTAACATAAGCATAATGAGACAGAGCCTAGGCACTATGCATACATAAGCCAAACAATGCACAAAACTTCCAATCAACTAAGCCATTCATGCCAGATTTATGAAGAGAAAAGAAAAGGGCAGAAGACGTGACCAAAATACACTCACTGAGAAGCACTTTTTGTCCACCCCCACCCCTACTTTATTGCCTTGTTAAACAAGAATTATGGCATAAAGCACATGGCTTATATCGCAAGCAGGTCACATGTGGTGCTGGTGACCTGCAGCTCTTATCTACCCTTAGCAGATTCCCTTACAGCCCTCTTCTGTCTCTGCATACTTTCCTGAATATAAACGTGCTTGCTAAGTGCTCTGTACCTTGTTTCCATTCTTTCCCTGCACTTGCCTTGGGTAGGGAACACACAGCATATTGGGACTAGACATGAGGATCCAGAGTGAAACAATAGTCTTCGTTTTAATAAAAAAGAGGGAGGGCTACTGTGCCTCTCTTGCAGATGGCATTAGGGGAGGAAGAGAAGTAGTCAGAATATTAAATTGCCTTTCTTTGTATGCATGGTCAGATTTTCTATTCGAAATTCAGTAAGCTTTGAAAACACGTAGCTGCGCACCCTCCAGGCTTGGCAGCTCTTCCTTTTCTGTTGGGATGTGTGCCCTGCCTCAGGGAATAGTTCCTTTACATGTCAGCTACACACCTTGCCCAGACAAAGCTTCTAACAGCTTGACTTATTCAAAAGAACCCCCATAGCAACTGAGAGGCTATTAGCGTGGTTAGATGTCAAGTAGGCCTAGCTGCATTTGCAGAAAGGTAGAGAAATGGAGATGAGAGGAATATAGTTGCTTGAAGCTTTACAAATGGGGGAAAAAAGCCCCTGAGAATTTGTTGTAGGAGAATCTTAGGCTTTTTTCACCAAGGTGGCAAGAGGGTCTGCATTGAGACTAGCTTTTAGAGAATTCTTCAACTCCTGATTTTAGTGTCCCAAGAAAAGTATTGGAACCTTTCCAGTATGATACATGGGAATAGCGTTATGAGACTGCCAACTTGAGGATGTCAGCATTATCACCACACACATTCACTCATTTGCACAATCCTTAAGCAAATATTACGAAAAAAATCTCACGTTTATCGAGCCTTGAGGACTTTTCAAGCACTTCCACAGGGCTCGCTTTATCCAAAGCAAAACTTATTATCTGCATTTTACAAGCTAATGAATCAAAAATATTTATTGTGAACCTACTATATACATAGGCTCTACACACCATACTAGTGTAGAGTGCATAATGAAACAGTGGCTTCAGTTGTTAAGAGAACAGGTTTAGGAGTTAGTACCTGGCTTTGAGTGCCCTCTCTGCCAATTACTGACTGTGTGACCTTGAAGATATGACTCAACCTCTCTCTGATTCAATCTCCTCACCTGTAGAATGGAGATTATAACAATCTCACAAAGCTTTTATAAGTATTAAATGAGGAGATAATATATGCAAAATTCTTGGCACTGCACCCAGTACATATCGGGCTCAGACAGATATGAGAGGTGACAATCAGGTAGAATCTACTGAATTTGTCTACACATTAGATGTCAGTAGTAAAGGAGAAAATAAGAATGGGACCTAGATTTCTGAGTTGGGCAATTTGAATGTCATCCATAGAGATAAGGAACCCATTAGGGTGGTGGATTGAGATGAGGTGTTTAGTTTTGGACATGTTATGTTTGGGGAGAGATGTCTAATATATAACTTGATATTCATGTCTAAAGCTCAGGGGAAAGCTAGAGATGTGGATTCAGGCATCTCCAGCTACCAGATGGTAGTTGAAGCCAAGGGTTTGAATAAACTCACTCAAAGAGAGTTGGGGGGGAATAAAAAAAAAATAAGTGAAATCCTGAGGAAGAATTATGTTTAAGGGGTGGGCTGAAATAGAGCTTGCACAGTATACTGAGGAATAATCAGAGAGGTAGGAGGAGAACCAAGAAAGAATGCCACCATGGAAACAAAATGTAAAGATAATTTCAAGAAAAGAATGGTCTTATTCACAATGGCCAAGATACACAAACAACCTAAGTGCTCATCAAAAGGTAAATGGATAAAGAAGATGTAGTAGAGGGGCACCTGGGTGGTTCAGTCGGTTGAGCGTCCAACTTCAGCTCAGGTCATGATCTCACAGTTTGTGAGTTCGGGCCCCGCGTCCGGCTCTGTGCTGACAGCTTGGAGCTTGCAGCCTGCTTCGAATTCTGTGTCTCCCTCTCTCTCTGCCCCTCTCCTGCTCATACTCTGCCTCTCAAAAATAAATAAGTGTTAAAAAAAAGATGTAGTAGATGCAGCGATAGAGATAGAGAGAGAGAGAGATGATATAGATTATGTCATAGAATATTATTCAGCCATGAAAAAGAAAGACATCTTGCCATTTGTGACAACATGGATGGACCTTGAGAGCATTATGCTAAGTTAAATAAGTCTGATGGAGAAAGGCAAATACTGTATGACATCACTTATATGTGACATCTAAAAATGCTTAACTCATAGAAACAGGGAGTGGAATGGTGGTTACCAGGGGCTGGGGGGTGTGGAAAAAACATATGTTTGTCAAATAGCACAAACTATCAGTTTATAAAGTGGATCCTGAGAAACTCAACAGAAGACCATGGGGAAGGGGATGAAAAAAAAATGGTTAGAGAGGGAGGGAGCCAAAACATAAGAGACTCCTAAAAACTGAGAACAAACTGAGGGTTTATGGGGGGTGGGAGGAGGGGAGGGTAGGTGATGGGTACTGAGGAAGGCACCTGTTTGGATGAGCACTGGGTGTTGTATGGAAACCAATTTGACAATAAATTTCATAATAAAAAATTTTTTTAATAAAAATAATTTAAAAAGATGAATACATTTTGGGGATCTAATGTACAGCATAGTGATTATAGTTGCTAATACTGTACTATACACTTGAAAGTTGCTAAGAGAGTAGATACGCAATGTTACCACCACAAAAAAAGAAATAGTAATTATGTGACATGACGTGGGTGCTAGCTTACCCTATGGCTGTAGTCATTTTGCAATATATATGTGTATCAATCAACAAGTTGTACACCTTAAACTTATACAACATTATATGGCAATTATATCTCAATTTTATTTATTTATTTTTTAAATTTTTTTTCAACGTATTTATTTATTTTTGGGACAGAGAGAGACAGAGCATGAGCGGGGGAGGGGTAGAGAGAGAGGGAGACACAGAATCGGAAACAGGCTCCAGGCTCCGAACCATCAGCCCAGAGCCTGACGCGGGGCTCAAACTCACGGACCGCGAGATCGTGACCTGGCTGAAGTCAGACGCTTAACCGACTGCGCCACCCAGGCGCCCCATCAATTTTATTTTTTTTTAACGTTTATTTATTTTTGAGTCAGAGAGAGACACAGCATGAACGGGGGAGGGGCAGAGAGAGAGGGAGACACAGAATCGGAAGCAGGCTCCAGGCTCTGAGCCATCAGCCCAGAGCCTGACGCGGGGCTTGAACTCGCGGACCGCGAGATCGTGACCTGAGCTGAAGTCGGATGCTTAACCGACTGAGCCACCCAGGCGCCCCACAATTTTAAAAAGAAATAGTCATCATTGGCAACTGCCAAAATAAATATAGTCAGGTGGGAACACATAGACCCTTAATTTTGACAAAAAGGAACTTATTGGAGCTCTTGACCTTAACTCAGAGGACTAATGGGGAGTACGGGTAGGTAAAGAAGAAGCCCTATGGTTACAGATTAAAGAGAAAGTGGAAAGTAAGAAATGAATATAGTGAATGTGGGCCATTCTCTGGACAAGCTTGCATGAAAAGTAAAGAATATAGATGGGGCTAGTAATGAGATAGAGGCATCCAGAATTAAGGAAGATTTTTTCATTGTGGTTTTTCTTATTTATTTTTTCAGATTGTATATCTCTAAATTTGCTAAATAAATATCCCATGGAGAGGGTGTGATTTATTTTTTTAAGTTTATTATTTATTTTGAGAGAGAGAGAGAGAGCTGGGGAAGAGTACAGAGAGAATCCCAATAAGACTCCACGCTGTTAGTGCAGAGTCCAACATGGGGCTTAATCCCATGAACGATGAGATCATAACCTGAGCTGAAATCAAGAGTCAGATGCTTGGCTGACTGATCCACCCAGGCACCCTGGAGAGGGTGTGATTTAATGCACAGGAGTTAGAAACAATAGTACAGCAGATAAGGTTCCTGAAATTGCTGGTGGGAAGAATGGAGCAATGGCTCTGATGGTACCCAAAGCAAAGTGGGAGGGACTGGTATTAACAGACCAGTCTTTTCTGATAATAAGAAGGAAGCAAATTTGCACAGATGTAAATGCATGTAGATGTAAATAGATTGCTAGGTTTACAGCAAGGAATTGAGGGAGTTCCTGTCCAGTGGCTTTGTTATATATCCTATGAATCAAGATTATATTCTGAGATTAAGGAGGGAGGTGATGGGCTAAAGGGTTTGAGAAAAGTTGAGAAGGTTTGAAAATAGTTCCTGAGAAGAATGGGAGGTGACACTACAGAAAAAGAGCAGGATGGATGAGCGGAACTTAGCACTAAAGGCCCCACTAAGGTTAGAAACATATATTTGCCAAGAAAGAAAGAAACAAACAAACAAACAAACAAACATAAAGTTGCATTGATCCCAATCTTAACAATTGTGTTATTTTTCTCTAGCAGTGTTTAGCAGCCTGGGGAGAAAAAGGGAGTTGGAATTTTACATTGATGAGGAGTTTGAATTTCACATGGTGAGCAAGCAGGTGGAATAATAAAAGCAAGAGTCAAAGGCTGACATAATGAGCCATAGTGCCTGTGTTACAGAGGGCGAAAGGGTGAATTTAGAAGAGAGATAATAATTAGGAAAAAATGAAGTTGTTTCAACTATATCAAGGTATGGATATGGTCTGATTAGGAGAGTAAGAAGGTTGGGGGAATATATACTTGTGGACAGAGGGATGTCAGAGGATTAGGTATCAAAGATGAAATATGACAAGTTTCAAAATGTGGCCTTGGAAGTAAATGGCTAATGTAGAGTGGAGGGAAAATTAAAGAGGGATAGAGAAGGGAAAGACCAGGAGGTTGGATAGATATGATGGCACTTGAAGGGGCACCTGGGTGGCTCAGTTGGTTAAGTGTCTGACTCTTCATTTCCGCTCAGGTCATGATCTCTTTGTTCATGAGACTGAGTCCTGCATAGGGCTCTGCACTGACAGTGCAGAGCCTACTTGGGATTAATTAATTAATTAATTGGGATTAATTAATTAATTTTTTAAAAAAGAAAGGAAACAAAATGATGGTACTTTTGTATAGATGAAGATAGTTATTTGGGTAGCAAATGTTTCACCAAATAAAAGGAAGTATTCAGGGGGGTAGAAAATGACAGAAGTAAGCAGTAATAGAGGATGGTGTACCTGGATGACACAAGCTTTAAAGAGGAAAAGTTTTCTACATAAGGGTGGATAAAAAGTCATTTGGAAGTGGCACTTGAGTCAAAGATAATAATACTGGCCTGTCCCCACTCCTACAGTTTGTGCCCATAGAAGAATAAGCAGCAAGTACTCAGAGTCGCAGACTGCCCCCACACTAGGAGAGAGCCAGGACTCATTTGAGGGCTCCAGAAGGCACTGTGGAAAATGTCAATAGAGCGGGTAGTAGGACAGTGAATTCAGAGTGAGGTTTGGTGTGCGGGAAGCAAAGGTGGTTTGAGAATGATCAGAAATGAGATTTTGGATAGGATGACCAGAGAGGTCAGCATTGGGGGAGATACCAAAGAAAAGCAAAGACAAGAAACCTAATGGGATTGACCAATATCAAAGTTCTAAAGGAACTATGAGGAACATTTCCATGCCAACACAGACCCATGAACTGGGTACCACGAAGGCTATGTGTCATCAGCTGTGTGCGCTCTCAACAGCATTCTGCAACTAAACTTCTTTGGCCCAGGATTTCAAACGACCATGGGCTCAAGAGTTATAGTCTTGGGACTCTAATCTCATCTTTACTGTTTCTTAGCTGTGTGACTTCAAAGAAGTTAAATTACCTCCCTAAACTACCTCAATAAAATAAAGATAATAATAGTACTGATCCCACAGAGTTGTCAAAAAAGGATTAGAAGAGACGCTATGTGTGAAATGCCTGGTATGTGATAGGCATTCGGTAAATTTTAGCTATATTTGCAAATGGTGAAAAGTAATCCAGGCCTCTGCACTAAGCACCAGGCTTGTGTAGCCAACAGACTACTTTCCAATACCACTTGGATGTCTCATAGGCACCTTCAACTGCGTAACACTTTATTTATGGTCTTCCTCACTTTCCCTTTATTCAGTCTCTTTTGTCCTCTTATTCCATTCCCCATTTCAATGAATGACACTTCTACCCCTCCTATTCTCCAAATAAAAAAACTAGATATCATCCTTGATTCCTCCCTATGGAATAACTCTCTATATCAAACCCATCACCAAACCATGCCATTTTTCCCCACTAAATATCACTCAAATACATCCATCTCTCTCCATCTCCACTGCCACAACTTTACTCCAAAAGACTGAGAATAATTCTGCATTCTTCTCTTTTCCTAATACCCTATACCAATTATGAACAAGTTCTTTCAATTCTTTTTTTCAATTATTTCATAAATCTTTAATAGTGATATATATCATACATGGAGAAAAGTATATAAAGCACATGTACAATTTAAAAAATAATTACAAAGGGAATACCCATTAACAACCAGCCAGATAAGGATCTTAGGATTAACACAACAATCTGCATAACTTGAGCCACAGAACTCAGCAGGTATGCAGTGAGAGGTAGACTGGGAGAGAGAAAAGCCACAGAAGATAGGGAGCTGTTTCTGCGGAGAGAGGACAGAGAAGGGGGGAGAGTATGGCACATTAAGAGAGTACAGGAAAGCGCTCTCCCCAAAAGTAGCTGGAGAGAAAGAAAAAGAATGAAAACATTCACAAGGGACTAAACAAGAAATCTGTTCCCCAAAACCATTGATGGGGAGAAAGGAGAGGATTTCAATACCATCAGGACTCTACAAACAGGGGAGCACATACTCAGAAATTCTGGAGCTCAATATCTGGCAGTGCTCTGGTGGGGAGGAAGGGTGAACCCTCAGGAGCAGGCAACGAGGTCTGAGGGGTCCTTGGACAGCATGAAGAGAAGTGGTTCCCCTGCCTAGAGGGCATTTGGTAGAGGCCATATGGCCTCCCCACAGGCAAAGGTCCCAGCAGACCCTGGAGAATGGCCAGGTTTGCTAGTATTGGAACAAAGATGCCAGAGTGCAATGAAACCTGGCACACTGGCTGTGTGTTGTGATTTGCCATAGTCTCTGAACCTTTGCCATTGCACTGAATGTTCTCTAGGGCAAGCCAGCACTACCCATTACTCAGTGAGACCCTCCCCCCAGAGGGTCGGAGTGGGTCCAAGCTTCAGGGTTCTCAGTAGTGAGGGGTTTCAAAACACAGCCCCATCTGAGATAAAACTTGGGAGGGAGGTGACTTGGACATGGACAGTGTAGAAGTAAGGGGTGGATGGAAGCCTGAGAAAAAGGAGGGGTGCTTGATTGTGGGTTGCTGAGAGCACAGAGTTCTTGTTCATTTTAGACCTGAGGCCATCTGCAGATTAAAAGTGAGGGATGGAGAACAATCTATCATGCTAATGGTCGCCAAAAGAAAGCTGGAGTGGCCATACTTATATCAGACAAACTACATTTTAAAATAAAGACTATAAAAAGAGATGAAGAAGGGCATTATATCATAATTAAGAGGTCTATCCACCAAAAGATCTAATAATTGTAAACATTTATGCCCCCAACGTGGACACAAGTATATAAATCAATTAATCACAAACATAAAGAATCCCATTGATAATAATATCATAATAGTAGGGACTTCAACACCCCACTTGCAGCAATAGACAGATATTCTAAGCAGAAAATCAATAAGGAAACAATGGCTTTGAATGACACACTGGACCAGATGGACTTAACAGATATATTCAGAACATTTCATCCTAAAGCAGCAGAATACACATTTTCCTGGGTGCACATGGAACATTTTCCAGAATAGATCATATACTGGGACACAAATCAGCCCTCAACAAGTACTAAAGGATTGAAATCATATCGTGTATATTTTCAGACCACAACACTATGAAACTCGAAATCAACCACAAGAAAAAATTTGCAAAGACCATGAATACTTGGAGAATATCCTACTACAGAATGAATGGGTTAACCAATAAATTACAGAGGAAATTAAAAAGTACATGGAAGCCAATGAAAATGGAAACATGACAGCCCAAAATCTTTGGGATGCAACAAAGGCAGTCATAAGAGGGATATATACAGCAATCCAGGCCTTCCTAAAGAAGGAAGAAAGGTCTCTGATATATAACCTAAACTTACACCTTAAAGAGTGGGGAAAAGAACAGAAAATAAAGCCAAAAACCAGCAGAAGACAGGAAATAATATAGATTACAGCAAAAATCAATGATATCAAAATAAAAAAAAAAAACAGTAGAACCAATCAATGAAACCAGGAGCTGGTTCTTTGAAAGAAAAAACATAATTTATAAACCCTTAGCCTAACTGATCAAAAAGAAAAAGAAAATGACCCAAATAAGCAAAATCATGAATGAGAGAAGAAATCACAACCAACGCTGCAGAAAGACAATGATAAGAGAATATTATGAGCAATTATATGCCAATAAATTGGGCAATATGGAAGAAATGGACGAATTCCTAGAACATATAAACTACCAAAGCTGAAACAGGAAGAAATAGAAAATTTGAACAGACCCATAACCAGTAAAGAAATTGAATTAGTAATCAAAAATATCCCAAAAAACAAGGGTCCAGGGCCAAATGGCTTTCCAGGGGAATTCTACCAAACATTAAAAGAAGATTTAACACCTATTCTTTTGAAGCTGTTCCAAAAAATAGAAATGGAAGGAAAACTACAAAACTCATTCTACGAGGCCATCTTTACCTTGATTGATAAACCAAAAACCCCACTAAAAAGAATTACAGAACAATTTCCCTGATGAACATGGATGCAAAAATTGTCAATAAGATACTAGCCAACGAGATCCAACAATACATTAAAATAATTATTCACAATGATCAAGTGGAATTTATACCTGGGATGCAGGGCTGGTTCAATATCCACAAATCAATCAATGTGATACATCACATTAATAAAAGAAAGGATAACAACCACATGATCCTCTCAATAGATGCAGAAAAAGCATTTGACAAAATACAGCATCCTTTCTCAAGGAATTAGGGATAGAAGTATCATACCTCAAGATCATAAAAGCCATATATGAAAGACCCACCACTAATATCATCCTCAATGGGGAAAAACTAAGAGCTTTCCCCCTAAGGTCAGGAACATGACAAGGATGTCCACTCTCACCACTTTTTTTCAACATAGTGTTGGAAGTCCTAGCCTCAGCAGACGACACAATGAAATAAAACACATCCAAATTGGCCAGGAGGAAGTCAAACTTTCACTCTTCGCAGATGACATGATACTCTATGTGGAAAATCCAAAAGATTCCACCAAAAAACTGCTAGATTCAGCAAATCCCAGGATATAAAATCAATGCACAGAAATCGGTTGCATCTCTATACACCAATAATGAAGCAGTAGAAGGAGAAATCAAGGAATCAATCCTATTTACAATTGCACCAAAATCCATAAAATATGTAGGAACAAACCTAACCAAAGAGGTGAAAAATCTATACACTGAAAACTATAGAAAGCTTATGAAAGAAATTGAAGAAGACACAAAAAAATGGAAAAATATTCCATGCTCATAGATTGGAAGAACAAATATTGTTAAAATGCCATTACTACACAAAGAAATCAACATATTCAATGTAATCCCTATCAAAATAACACCAGCATTCTTCACAGAGCTAGAACAAACAATCCTAAAATTTGTATGGAACCAGAAAAGACCCCGAATAGACAAAGCAATCTTGAAAACGAAAACCAAAGCAGGAGGCATCACAATCCCGGACTTCAAGCTGTATTACAAAGCTGTAATTATCAAGACAGTATGGTACTGGCACAAGAACAGACACTCAGATCAACAGAACAAAACAGAGAACCCAGAAATGGACCCACAAACGTATGGCCAACTAATCTTTGACAAAGCAGTAGAGAATATCCAGTGGAATAAAGATAGTCTCTTCAGCAAGTGGTGCTGGGAAAACTGAACAGCAACATGCAGAAGAATGAACCTGGACCACTTTCTTACACCATACACAAAAATAAACTCAAAATGGATGAAAGACCTCAATGTAAGACAGGAAGCCATCAAAATCCTTGAGGAGAAAGCAGACAAAAACCTTTGACCTCGGCTGCAGCAACCTCTTATTCAACATGCCTCCGGAGGCAAGGGAAACAAAAGAAAAAATGAACTATTGGGACCTCATCAAGATAAAAAGATTCTTCATGGAGAAGGAAACAATCAGCAAAACTAAAAGACAATTGACAGAATGGGAGAAGATATTTGCAAACGACATATCAGATAAAGGGTTAGTATCCAAAATTGTTGAGTTCTCAAAAGCAACACCCAAAAAACAAATAATCCAGTGAAGACATGGGCAAAAGACATGAATAGACACTTCTCCAAAGAAGACATCCAGATAGCTAACAGACACATGAAAATATGCTCAACACCACTCATCATCAGAGAAATACAAATGAAAACCACAATGAGATAACACCTCACACCTGTCAAATTAGCTAAAATTAATAACTCAGGCAACAACAGATGTTCGCAAGGATGAGGAGAAAGGTCAACCTTTTTGCACTGTTGGTGAGACTGCAAACTGGTGCAGCCACTGTGGAAAACAGTATGGAGGTTCCTCAAAAAAATTAAAAATAGAACTACCCTACTACCCAGCAATTGCACCACTGGGTATTTACCCAAAAAATACAGGTGTGCTGTTTCAGAGGGGCACATGCAACCCAATCATTATAGCAGCACTATCAACAATAGTCAAAGTATGGAAAGAGCCCAAATGTCCATTGATGGATGAATGGATAAAGAAGATGTGATATGTATGTATACACACACACACACACACGCACGCACACACACACACACACACACACTAGAATATTACTCAGCAATAAAAAAGAATGAAATCTTGCCATTTGCAACAATGTGGATGGAACTAGAGGGTATTATGCTAAGTGAAATTAGTCAGAGAAAGACAAATATCATGAATTCATTCATATGTGGAATTTAAGATACAAAACAGATGAACATAGGGGAAGGAAAGCAAAAATAATATAAAATCAGGGAGGGGAACAAAAATTAAGAGATTCTTAAATACAGAGAACAAACTGAGTGTTGCTGGAGGGGCTATGGTGGGAGGGCTATATGGGCAAGTGGAATTAAGGTGGACACGTTTTGGGGTGGACACTGGGTGTTATACATAGGGGTTGAATCACTGGATTCTACTCCTGAAATCATTATTGCACTATATGCTAACTTGGATTTAAATTAAAAAAAAAAAAACACCCAGATAAGCATTACTAGTATTTTAGAAGTACTCCCACCCTATTCTTCCCCTAATTATATTATTTCTCTCTCCCCAAAGGTAATCACTATCTAGATTTTGAATAATAAAGCCCTTGCATTTATTCATTGTTTTACTACCTGTGTAGGCACCCTTTAAAAATATAATTTAGTTTGGGGGCGCCTGGGTGGCTCAGTCAGTTGACCGTCCAACTCTTGATTTTGGCCCAGGTCATGATCTCACAGTTCATGAGATTGAGCCTGCTTGGGATTCTCTTTCTCCCTCTCTCTTCCTCTCCCCCCTCTCTCTGTCTCCCTCAAAAATAAACAAATAACTTAAAAATAAATAAATATATAATTTAGTTTCAACTACCTTTAAAGTTCACAGAAATGGAATCAAAGTACATATTCTTTGGTTACTTAACTTGTTTTACTCCACCAACATTAGTGAGATTCGTGTATGGGGTGTGTGTAAATGTAGGGTGTTTACTTCCATTGCTATATTGTATTCCACTGTATAAAAATGCCACAATTGATTTGGTCTTTCTACTCTTGATGGACATTTGCATGTCTTATAGTTTTGGGCTATTACAAAAGTGCACCTATAAACATAAGATACCTTAGGGTACACACCTAGCACTTCAACTACTGGGTCATAAGGTATGAAAATGTTATATAAGATAGTGACAAACTATTTCCAAAATGTTTGTACAAGTTTACACTCTTATTGGCTGTGTATGAGATTTGCCCCTTTTGGTATTTAGTTTTTGATATTTATTTTTACCATTTTTAACATTTTTGCCAACTTTACTGAAGTATACTTTACATAGCACAATATTGACCCATTATAAGTGTACAATTGCATGGTTTCAGTAAATGTATAGAGTTGTGTGACTATCAGAATAATCCAGTTCTACAACATTTCCATCACTTCAAAAAGTTACCTGATTGCCCTTTATAGCAAATCCTCACTCTCATCCTTAGCCTTAGACAGTACTCTTCTGCTTTGTCTCTATATTCTTGCCTTTTCTGAACATGTTATATAAATGGAATCATACAATACATAGTCGTTTCTATGACCTTTTTCTCTCACTTAGCATAATATTTTTGAGGTTTATATATGGTATAGCATGTGTCAGCAACTTGTTTCCTTTAATTGCTTAATGATATTCCATTGTATGGATATATACTGGAGAAAATAATCAGGAGGATGTGACCACCAGTTGACCTTTGACTGGACCCTGATAATCGGAGGTTTCTCACCCCTCCCCTGCCCTTGAAATGTACACTCTGCCTACCATTCCCATGGTGGGAACCATTCCAAGGACATAGTCTTGAGAGAGTCAGGTGTCATTGAAACCATCTGGACAGTATACATGACTGAACCTAGTAAAGGCCTCTATATAAACTTCTAAGATTCTGGAAGCAGGTACAGAGATCTACTTGTCTTGTGGCCACCCAAGACAAGCTTTTTAAGTCAGTTCCCTTGCTTATTAAACCTGCAACCTACCAGTCTGGAGTGGTCTCCCTCCTTCAGTCTCTCCCTACCTTCCAGGTACAGGGGCCAGTTTGTGAACCAACAGTATACCATTTTTTCTTCATTCCCTAGCTAATGGTCATTAGGATTATTTCACTATTGTGAATAGTTTTTACAGGCTGTCATGTGTCTGTGTGGACAAATGTTTGCATTTCTCTTGGATGAATACTTATGCATGGGACTGCTAAGTCACATGGTAAATTTGCATTTAAAGTTTTAAGGAATTGTCAATGGCTGTCCTATTTTATATGCTCACCAGTTCCAGTTTCTTAGTATTGCCTATTTTATTATAGCCATTCTAATGGGTGTTGTAGTGGTATGTCACTGAGGTTTTAATTTGCATTCTCTGAATGATTAATAATGTTGAGCTTATTTTCATGTGCCTATTAACCATTCATACAACCTCTTTGGAGAAATGTTTATTAAGAACTTTGTCAATTTTTAAATTTTTTTAAATTTGAGTTATTTGCCTTCTATTCTTGAATTGTAAGAGTTCTTTAAATTTTTTGAATATAAAACCTTTATCAAATATGTTATTTGTAAAATCCCCCAGTCTATGGCTTATACTTTTACTTATTTAATTGTATCATTTTTAATTAAAGTGTTTTTTTGAAACTTTTTTTTATGTTTTAGAGAGAGAGCACAAGTGGGGGAGAAGGGCAGAGGAGGAGGAGGAGGAGGAGGAGGAGGAGGAGGAGGAGGAGGAGGAGGAGAGAGAGAATCTCAAGCAAGCTCCATGCTCAGTGTGGAGCCCAACACAGGGCTCAATCCCACAACCCTGGGATCATGACCTAAGCCAAAATAAAGAGTCAGAAGCTCAATCGACCCATAAACTTACTATTTTGAGATAAGTATAGGTTCACATGAAGTTGTAAGAAATAATACAGAGATCCCACTTTCTTCACAGGGTAATATCTTGCAAAAGTATACAATATCATGACCAGGATATTGACATTGATATGGTCAAGATACAGAACAGTGCCATCCCCAATGGGTCCCTCATGTTGCCCTTTTATAACCATACCCAACTCCCTCCCCATCCCCCTCTCTTACCCTTAACTCCTGTCAAATACCAATCTGTTCTCCATTTTTAGGTATTTTTTCCTTTTAAGAATGTTACATGAATTAAATCATACAATATGTAGCTGTCAGGATTGGATTTTTTCTTTTTTTCAGCTTTATGGAAGTGTAATTAACAAATGAAGTTGTAACATTTAAAGGATACAATGTGATAGTTTGCTATAAGTATACATTGTGAGAGGATTCCCACCATCAAGTTAACTAACACATCTATCACATAACATATGAAATCTTTTTTTTTTTTTTTTTTGGTGAGAACACAAGGTATACTCTCAGAAAATTTCAATTATACAATACAATATTATCAACTATAGTCACCATGTTATACATTAGATTCTCAGACCTTATTCATCTTATAACTGAAAATGTATACCCTATTACCAGCCTCTCCCTATTTCCTCCACCCCCTCAATTCCTGACAATCACCATTCTACTCTCTATTTCTATGAGTTTGAATTTTTTAAGACTCCACATATAAGTGATACCATGCAGTATTTGTATTTCCTCTTTGCAGCTTATTTCATTTAGCATAATGCCCACTAGATTCATCCATGTCATTACAAATGGCAGGATTTCCTTCATTTTTAAGGCTGAATGATATTCCTTTGTGTATATATCCCATGTTTTCTTTATCCATTCATCCACTGATGGACACTCAGGTTGTTTTCACACCTGGGCTACTGTAAATAATATTACAATGAAAATGTAGCATTGGGGGTACAGATGGGAGTACAGATATCTCTTTGATATAGTGATTTTGTTTCCTTTGGATATATACCCAGAAGTGGTATTGCTACATAATATAGTAGTTTTATTTTTAAATTTTTTGAGGAACCTCCATAATGTTTTCTATAGTGGCTGTAAAAGTTTATGTTTTGCCAACGGTGTACAAGTATTCCCTTTTCTCCACATCCTCATTAGCATTTATCTCTTGTCTTTTTGATAATAGACATCCTAATAGGTGTGATGTGATATCTCATTGTGGTTTTGATTTGTGTTTCCCTGATGAGTGATGTTGAGCACCTTTAATTTACCCATTGGCCATTTTGACGTCTTCTCAGGAAAAATGTCTATTCAGGTCCTTTGTTCATTTTTAAGTTGTATCATTTGGCTTTTTGCTATTGAGATTAATGAATTCGGGTATGTTTTATATATTAACTCCTTACTGAATATGTAGTTTGCAAATATTTCTCCCATTTCATAAGTTGTCTTTTCATTATGCTTATGGTTTCCTTTGCTGTGCAGAAGCTTTTTAGTTTGAAGGAGCCCCACTTCTTTGTTTTTGCTTTTGTTGCCTTTGCTTTTGGTGTCAAACCCAAAAAATAATTGCCAAGGCCAATCTCAAGTTGTTTAACCTCTATATTTTCCTCTAGGAGTTTTATGGTTTCAGGTCTTATGTTCAAGACTTTAATTCATTTTGAGTTGATTTTTGTGTATGGTGTAAGATAGGAGTCTAGTTTCATTCTTTTGCATGTGGATATCCACTTTTCCCAGCACCATTGTTTGGAGACTATTCTTTCCCCATTGATTATTCTTGGCTATTTTGTAAAAAATTAATTGACTATATATGCATGGATTTATTTCTGGGCTCTCTATTCTGTTCTATTGATATATGTGTCAGTCTGTGTGCCAACACCACACTGTTTTGATTACTCCAGCTTTGTAATATAGTTTGAAATCAGGAAGTATGATGCCTTCACCACTGTTGTCCTTTAGCAAAATTGCTTTGGCTATTCAGTCTCTTTATGGTTCCATATGAATTTTAGGATTGTTTTTTCTATTTCTGTGAAAAATGCTATTAGAATTTTGATTGGTATTGCATTTAGTCTGTAGATCACTTTGGTAGTGTGGACATTTTAACAATATTAATTCTTCCAACCCATGAGCATGGCATATATTTTCATTTATTTGTGTCTTCAATTTCTTTCCTGTCTTATAGTCTGCAATGTATAAGTCTTTCACCCCCTTAATTTAATTTATTCCTAAACATTTTATTCTTTCTGATGCAATTATAAATGGGATTCTTTTCCTAATTTCTCTTTCTCTTAGTTCATTGTTAGTGTGTAGAAACACAATTGAATTTTGTATACTGATTGTGCATCCTACAACTTTACTAAACTTGCTTATTAGTTCTAATGGTTATTTGGTGGAGTCTTTAAGGTTTTCTATAAAATGCCATGTTATCTGTAAAAAGGGACAATTTTACTACTTCCTTTCAAATTTGGATGTCTTTTATTTCTTCTTCATGCCTAATATCTCTGGCTAGGATTCCAGTACCATACTGAATAAAAGTAGTGAGAGCAAGTATCCTTGTCTTGTTCTTGATCTTAGAGGAAAAGCTCTCAGTTTTTCACCACTGAATATGCTGTTAGCTGAGGGCTTATCTTATATGGCCTTTATGTTGATGTACATTCTATGTTCAATTTGTTGAGATTTTTTAACATCAATGGATGTTGAAATTTGTCAAATGTTTTTCCTGCACCTATTGAGACGATTATAGGATTTTTAACCTTTATTTTCCTAATGTGTTCTATCACATTGATTGATTTGCATACGTTGAACCATCCTTGCTTCTGATGACTAAATCCCACTTGATCATGGTGTATAATCCTTTTAGTGTATTGTTTCATTCAGTTTGTTAATGTTTTGTTGAGAATTTTTGCATCTCCATTTATCAGGAATATTGGCCTCTAGTTTTCGTGTCTTGTAGTGTCCTTGTCTGACTTTGGTATCAGGGTAATACTGGCCTCATAGAATGAATTTGGAAGTTTTCCTTACTTGATTTGTTTTGCAAAAGCTTTAGAAGAATAGATATTAACCTTTCTTTAAATTTTTTGTACAATTTACCTGTGAAGCCATCTGGTTCTGGACTTTTGTTTGTTAAGAGTTTTTTGATTACCTATTCAATTTTCTTACCAGTAATTGGGCTGTTCAAATTTTCTATTTCTTTATGATGCAGTCTTGGAAGATTGACAAGCTGATTTGACCCTGGACCCTCATGCAGCAGTTTAGTCAAACCCCTTCCAGGGAGAAACTAGAAGATGGATGAATTTTGTGTGTTCCCTCCACAGAAGAGGGGGGTGCTCCTGCACCTGTTTACAAACTGTGTTTTTATTTTATTGGCTTTTAGAGCTAGATGATTTGGGGGCCCATCCCTCAGTTGGAAGCCATAAAAATTATGGCAGTAGATGTACAGACAATCTCCTTCCAGGGAGATACTAGCAACTTGGTTTTACTGTTGTAGACAGCCAGAAGGAGGAAGTGGGGGAAGTGCCCACCAGCTTTTTTGGACTCCAAGGAGGATTGCAGTCATCATCTAGCTGCATGCTAATTAGAAGCTCAGGCAGCAACTTGGTATGCTAGTCAAACCCTTTTTAGGGAAAGATGGAGAGATGGGCATTTTTGCCTGCTCCCTCTGCACAGAACCTTGGAGGATTACAACAGTGAGTGCTGGCATGCCAATAATAACCGCTTCTTTATTTGCCATGTTCTGGGGACTCATGAACAGAAGTCCCACTGACTTTCAGAACTGGGTGTTTTGGGAGCCCATCCCTCAAGTGGAAGTCTTAAAAGTTACGGCACTAGATGTGTGGTCCAAACCTTCTGTTCCTCAGGGAGGAGTGGTGAGATTGGAATTCCCTCCCAATTTTATGGCCCTGCTCTGGGAGTGCGGTTTATAACAAGAGTGTATCTCAGCCTCTCTTATGTTTCAATGTTGGTATTTTCTCAGTTGCCCAATGTTTAGTAGTCACTTAGCTAGCTTTTGGATTTCTCTCAGAGGGAATTGCTCCATATATAGCTATACGTGCAATGCATCCATGGAAGGAGGGAAATTCAGGAGCCTCCTATGTTGCCACCTTGGTCTGGAATCCTCCTGGACTGGGTTTTTTACTCAGCATAAGTCCTTCCAGTTTCATCCAACTAGATGTATGTATTAATTGTCCATTCCTTTTCATTGCTAACTAGTAATCCATGGTGTGGATGTACCACAATCTGGTTAATCATTCATCTGTTGAAGAACATTTGGGTTATTACAGTTTGTGGCTAGTAAAAATAAAGCTGCTATAAGAACTTATACAAGTAAACACCAAAAAAAAAAATCCAATTAAAAATGGGCAGAAGACATGAATAGACACTTTTCCAAAGAAGACATCCAGATGGCTAATAGACACATGAAAAGATGCTCAACATCACTCATCATCAGAGAAACACAAATCCAAATTACAATGAGATATCACTTAACACCTGTCTGAATAGCTAAAATCAAAAACATAAAAAATAACAAGGGTTGATGAGGCTATGGAGAAAAAATAACCTTCGTGTACTATTGGTGGGAATGCAAACTGCTGCAGCCACTGGGAAAAACACTATGGAGGTTCCCAAAAAAAATAAAAATAAAATTAACCTATGATCCAGTAATTCCACTAGTGGGTATTTACCCAAAGAAAATGAAAACACTAACTCAAAAATATATACACACTCCTATGTTTGTCACACCATTTTTTATAATAGCCAAGATGTAGAAGCAACCCAAGTGTCCATCCATACATGAATGGATAAAGAAGATGTAATACACACATTGGAATATTACTCAACCATTAAAAGGATAAAATCTTGTCATTTGCAACAACATGGATAGATCTAGAGGGTATAATGCAAGTGAAATAAGTCAGAGAAAGACAAATACCATATGATTTCACTCGTATGTGGAATTTAAGAAACAAAACAAAGGAAAAAAAGAGAAACTAAAAAACAGATTCTTAAATATAAAGAACAAACTAGTGATTGATAGAGAGGAGGTCGGGGGGGAATGGGTAAAATAGGTGAAGTGGATTAAGAGTACATTTATTGTGATGAGCACTGAGTAATGTATAGAATTGTTGAATATTGTACATGTGAAACTAATATAGCACTGTACATTAATTATACTTGATTAAAAAATATAGGCCACCTAGGACCCTGGGTGATTCAGTCGGTTAAGTGTTCAGCTGTTGATTTTGGCTCAGGTCATGATCTCATGGTCTGTGAGACAGAGCCCCATGTCGGGCTCTGCACTGACAGCATGGAGCTTGCATGGGATTCTCTCTCTCCCTCTCCCTCTGACCCTCCCCCCCGTCAAAATAAATAAATAAACATTTTTTAAAATGTAGGCCACCAATAAGTAAGTAAATTAATAGATAAATAGATAAATAGGTAAATAGATAGATAAATAAATAAAGTTGTTAACATTTATGTATAGGTTTTTGTGTGACATAAATTTTTATTTCTCTGAAAGAAATGGCCAAAAATACAATTGCTTACTGATGTTTTTTAAAGTACAAATGTTCTTAATTCGTTGAAGTACATTTGTCAACTTTTTAACGGAATATTTATTTATTTATTCTTGAGAGAAAGAGAGAGACAGAGACAGAGAGAAAGAATCTCAAGCAGACTCTGCACTGTCTGCACAGAGCCCAATGCGGGGCTCAAACTCACAAACTGTGAGATCATGACCTGAACTAAAATCAAGAGTCATACATTTAACCAACTGAACCACCCAGACGCCCCCATTTATCAACTTTTGTATGCATTTGCTTTTGATATTGTACCTAAGAAATCAAATTCATGAGTTCTCAAGACCATATTTTCTCCTATGTTTTTTTCTAAAATTTCTGCAATTTTAGCTCTTATATTTAGTTTGATTATCCATTTTGAGTGGGTTTTTGCATATGGACCATGATGGGGTGCAAGTTCATTCTTTTTGCAAGTGGATATTCAATTATCCCAACATCACTTGTTAAAAAGACAATTTTTTCCACTTACTTGCCTTTTCCACTTACTTGTCCACTTACTTCTACATCTTTGTAGAAAATCAGCTGACCATAGTGTAAAGGTTTCTTTTTGGACCCTCAATTCTGTTCTTTTGAGCTATAAATCTATTATTGTGCTATCACCATACTGTCTTGCTAACTGTAACTTTATAGTAAACTTTGAAATTTAGTAATGTATTTCTCAAATTTTGTCTTTCTTTTTCAAAATTATTTTGGCTTTTCTAGGTCTTTGCATATCCAAATAAATTTATGATATATTTATCAGTTTCTACAAAAAGGGCCTGCTAAGATTTTGATAGGGATTGCAGTGATTTATAGATCAATTTAGTGAAAATGGCCATCTTGACAACATTGCATATTCTAACCTATGAACATGAACCGTCTGTCCATTTATTTAGGTTTTCTTTAATTTCTACTGACAATATTTTTAGTTCTTATTGTATAGATCTTTCACTTCTTTTGCTAAATGTATTCCTAAATGTTTTTTGATACTATTGTGAATGGGATTATTTTCTTAATTTCAATATCTGATGGTTTATTGTTAGTATGTAGCAATACAATTGACTTTTGAACATTGATCTTGTATCATACAACCTTGCTAAACTCATTTATTAATTCTAATATATGTTTTGTGGGTTCCTTGGGATTTTCCACATCATGCAATCTGTGAATAAGAGTGGTTTTAATTCTTCCATTCCAATCTTGATTCATTTTATTTATTCATTCATTTATTTATTTATATTTATTTTTGCCTTATTTCACTAGTTAGATATTCCAGTACAATGCTAAAAGAAGCAGTGCAACCAGACATCTTTGCCATGTTCCCAAAATTATGGGGAAAGATTCAGTTTTCACTGTTAAGTATGATGTTACCTGGATGGATTTTTTTTTGTAGATACTCTTTTTTAGGTTGAAGAAGTTCTCTTTGATTTCTGGTTTGTTGCATCATAAATGGATGTTAGCTTTTGTCAAATTCTTTTTTTGTTTGTTTGTTTCTCTTGAGATGATCATGTGTCTTTTTTCTTTATTCTATTAATAAAGTATATTACATTAATTGAGTCTCAGATATTAAACCACTCTAGCATTACTAGACTAAATCTCATTTGTGTCATGGTGTATAATCCTTTTTATATGTTACTGAATTTGGTTTGCTAATTATATTAGTTTTCTATTGCTGCATAACAAATTACCACAAACTCAGCAGCTTAAAACAACACCCATTTATTTATTAGCTCACAATCCTGTAAGTCAGAACCCTGGCATGCCATGACTGGGTTCTCTGCTCAGGGTCTCACAGGCTAAAATCAAGGTATCAGTCAAATGGAGTCTCACCTAGAAGGTCTGGGGAAAAATATGCTTCCAAACTCATTCTTGTTGGTAGAATTGAGTTCCTTGTCATTGTAGGACGGAGACACTTGTTTTCTTTTTGACTAACATCTGGGGGCTGCTCTGAGCAACTAGATGTTGCTGATATCCTTGCTCTCTCCATTTTCGAGTAGCAATAGCATATCAAATCCTTGTCATGTCTCAAATCTCTGACTTGCCCTTCTGAGACCAGCCAGAGAAATCTCACTGCTTTTAAGGGGCATATGTTAGTAAGTCAGACCCACGTGAATCATTTCCCTATCAGTCAACTGATTTAGGACCTTAGTTACATCTGCAAAATCCCTTCACAGCAATACTTAGATCATTTTTTGATTAAATACCTGAGAAAAGATGTGTGTACAAATAGGGCCAGGAATCTTGTACCACATTAGAATTCTATCATCCTAATATTTTGTTAAGTGTATTTGCATCTCTGTTCATGAATGATATTGGCTTGTACTTTCACTGGGATAGCTTTGACTTTGATGTCAGAAAATACTGGCCTCATAGAAGAAGTTGGGAAATGACCATTTTTCCTTTATTTCTGAAAGTGTCAATTATTGTTATTATTTTGTCTTTAAATATTTGATAGTAAAGCCATCTAGACATGGACTTTTCCTCTTTGAAAAAATTTAAATATTATTTAATTTTCTTTGTTATTTGTCAATTCATAATTTCTATTTCTTCCTGAATCAGCTTCATTACTTTGTGTCTTTCTAGAAATCTGTCCATTTACTATAAGTTGTCCAATTTGTTGACACAAAATTGTTTATAATACCACATGTATGGGATTTAATAGTGTCCTCCCAAAATTCATGTCCATCCAGAACCTCAGAATATGATTGGGAAATAAGATCTTTACAGATGTAATTAGTTTAAAATGAGGTCATATTAGATTATGACCATTTGGATCCCAAATACAAAGACCAGTGTCCTTATCAGGCCATGTAAAGAGACAGAGTAGAAACACACATAGTGGAAAAAGCCTTGTGAAGACAGAGATTGTAGTTATGCCACAACCCATGGAATGACAAAGACTGCCAACAACCAGAGGCATCTGGGTGGCTCAGTTAGTTAAGCATCCAGCTCTTGATTTTGGCTCAGGTCATGATCTCACAGTTTGTGAGATTGAGCTCTGTGTCAGGCTCCATGTTAGCAACTGGGCCCTGCTTCGGATTCTCTCTTTCTTTCTCTCTCTGCCCCTCCCCTGTTTGCACTCTATCTCTCTCTTTCAAAATAAATAAACATTAAAAAAAAAATGATTGCTAACAACCACCAGAAGCTGGAAGAGGCATGAAAAATTCTCTCCTAGAGCTTTTAGACAAAGTGTGGTTCTGCCAACACCTTGATGTTAGATTTCTAGCCTCCAGAACTGTGAGACAATAAATTTGTGTTGTTTTAAGCCACCCAGTTTTTGGTAATCTGTTACAGTAGCACTAGGAAACTAATACATCTCCTTATAGTTCTTTTAATTTCTGTAGGGTCAGTAGAGGTTTTTTTTCTTTCATTGCTGACTTGGTAGTTTGTCTTTCCTTCTTTTTTTTTTTTTTTAAGTTTTTTTTTTTTCAACGTTTATTTATTTTTGGGACAGAGAGAGACAGAGCATGAACGGGAGAGGGGCAGAGAGAGAGGGAGACTCAGAATCGGAAACAGGCTCCAGGCTCTGAGCCATCAGCCCAGAGCCTGACGCGGGGCTCGAACTCACGGACCGCGAGATCGTGACCTGGCTGAAGTCAGACGCTTAACCGACTGCGCCACCGAGGCGCCCCGTCTTTCCTTCTTTTTTGGCAGCCAATGTAGCTAATGATTTGTTAATTTTGTTGATCTTTTCAAAGATCAACTTTTGCCTTTACTAATTTTTTTCTTGTCTTTTTGTTTTTTGTTTCACTGGTTTCCATCACATCATTGTTATTTTCTTAGGCTTACCTTGAGTTTAGTTTGATCCATTTTTGTTTTGTTTTGTTTTGATATTTAGGGTAGAAGTTTAGATTATTGATTTGACTCCTTTTTTCTGACGTATTTTCTGATATAGGCTTTTAAAGCTATAATTTTCCCATGAAGCCTTGCTTTTAGTAACTTCACATAAATTTTGGTATGTTGTGTTTTCCCTTCAATTCAACATACATTCCACTTTTCTTTGTGATTTCTTCTTTTGCCCATAAGCTATTTGGAAGTGTGATATTAATTTACAAATATTTGTGGATTTCCAAGATTTCCTTCTTTTGTTGATTTCTAATTTAATTGTGTTGTAATCAGGTAACATATTTTGTATGATTTCAACCCTTTCCAATTTATTGACTTGTTTTATGGACTTGTGTATTCTATTTTGAAGAATATTCCATGTGTGCTTGATAAGAATATATATTCTGGAATTGTTGAGTGGAATTGTTGAGTGGAGTTGGTTGATAGTGCCCAAGTCTTCTATCATACTAATTTTCTGTCTAGATGTTCTATAATTATTGAGCGTATTGAAATCTCCAACTGCAATTTCCAAACTGCCTATTTCTCCTGAGTCTCTGTTTTTAGGTCCATATATATTTATAATTGCTATACCTTCCTTGCGTATTCACTGTCTTATAATTCTGAACTGTTTGTTCATGCTCTCTAACATTTCTTAAAGTCTATTTTGTTTGATATTAATCTTTTATTTTCAACCAGTTTGTGTCTGAATAGGAACTGTGCCTCTTGTAAACAGCATATATTTGGATATTTTTTTAAAATCCAGTCTGACTATCTCTATGTTTTGTTTAGGGTATTTAGACTATTTCCATTTAATTTAATTCTTGTTATAGTGTAATTGCATTTGCCATTCTCAGTTTGTTTTCTGTTTTTAAATTTTTATTTATTTAAATTCAAGTTAGTTAACATACAATGTAGTATTGGTTTCAGGAGTAAAACCTGGTGATTCATCACTTACATATAACACCCAGTGCTCATCCAAACAAGTGCCCTCCTTAATACCCATCATCCATTTAGCCCATACCCCTATCCACCTCCCCTCCAGCAACCCTCAGTTTGTTCTCTGTATTTAAGAGTCTCTTATAGTTTGCCTCCCTCTCTGTTTTTTATCTTATTTTTCCTTCCCTTCCTCTATGTTCATCTATTTTGTTTCTTTTTTTATTTTTTAAACATTTATTTATTGTTGAGAGACAGAGCATGATCAGGGGAGGGACAGAAAGAGAGGGAGACACAGAATCTGAAGCAGACTTCAGGCTCAGAGCTGTCAGCACAGAGCCTGACATGGGGCTCGAACCCACGTACTGTGAGATCATGACCTGAGCCAAAGTCAGATGCTCAACCAACTGAGCCACCCAAGCACCCATTTTGTTTCTTAAATTCCACACATGAGTGATATCATATGAGATTTGCATTTCTCTGACTTATTTTGTTTAGCATAATATACTCCAGTTCCATCCACATTGTTGCAAATGGCAAGATTTCATTCTTTTTGATTGCTGAGCAATATTCCAGTGTGTGTGTGCGTGTGTGCGTGTGTGTGTATGTATACACATATATATCTTGTTCTTTCTCCATCAGTCAATGGACATTTGTGCTCTTTCCATACTTTGCCTATGGTTGATAGTGCTGCTATAAACATTGGGGTACACGTGCCCCTTAGAATCAGCATTTTTGTATACTTTAGATAAATACCTCGTAGTGCAATTGCTGAGTGATATGGTAGTTCTATTTTTAATTTTTTGAGGAACCTCCATGCTATTTTCCACAGTGGCTGCACCAGTTTTCAGACTCACCAACAGTGCAAAAGGGTTCCCCTTTCTCCTCATCCTCGCCAAAATCTATTGTTGCCTGAGTTGTTAATTTTAGCCATTCTGACAGGTGTAGGGTGGTATCTCATTTTAGTTTTGATTTGTCTTTCTCTGATGATGAGTAATGTTGAGCATATTTTCATGTGTCTATTAGCCATCTGGATGTCTTCTTTGGAAAAGTGTCTGTTCATGTCTTTTGCCCATTTCTTCTGTGGGGTTTTTTTTGGGGGGGTGTATTGAGTTTGACATGTTCTTTATAGATTTTGGAGACTAACCCTTTACCTGATATGTCATTTGCAAATATCCTCTCCTATTCCAAAGGTTGCCTTTTAGTTTTGTTGATTGTTTCCTTCACTGTGCAAAAGTTTTTTATCTTGATGAGGTCCCAATAGTTCATTTTTGCCTTTGTTTCCCTTGCCTCCAGAGACGTGTTCAGTAAAAAGCTACTGCGGCCAAGGTCAAAGAGGTTTTTGCCTGCTTTCTCCTCTAGGATTTTGATGGTTTCCTATCTTACATTTAGGTCTCTCATCCATTTTGAATTTATTTTTGTGTATGGTGTAAGAAAGTGGTCCAGGTTCATTCTTCTGCATGTGGCTGTCCAGTTTTCCCAGCACCATTTGCTGAAGAGACTGTCTTTTTTCCATTGGATATTCTTTCCAATTAGTTGAAGATTAGTTGGCCATACATTTGTGGGTCCATTTCTTATGACTCCTGTCTTTGCTGTTCTTCATTGACTGACTTCTTTTTCACTGACTTCTTTTGGGTCAAATAAGCATTTTTAATGTACCATTTTAATTACTCTGCCAAATTTTGTATTCTATTTTTTGTTGTTTTGTTAGTGGGTGCTCTAGGGATTACAATATTTATCATGATCTACTAATTTATCATGATCTGTTTCAAATAATTACTAAATTCAGATAAAGTAGAGAAACTTTGCTCCAATATAAATCAGTTGACTCCTTTCACCTTAGTGCTATTATTGCTGTATGTTATTACATCTCTGCATATTTTAAATCCAGTAATATAATATTATAATTACTGCTTTATGTGATCTTATGTGTCTTAGATAAGGGAATAAATGAGAAAAATATAGTTTTTTGTTACCCCACATACTTACCATTTGTGGCAGATGTCATTTCTCCATTTAGATTTGAGTGTACCACCTGTCACTTCCTTTCAGCCTGAAGGATCTTCTTAAGTCCTTAAATCTTTAAGGATTTCTTTTTTTTTTTACTTTTAGGACTTCTTGTAAGGGTGGTGTGCTAACAAAAAGTAATGTTAAGATACCCTGGGTGGCTCAGGTGGTTAAGTGTCCGACTTTGGCTCAGGTCATGATTTCACAGTTTGTGGGTTCAAGCCCTACAACAGGTTCTGTGCTGATAGCTCAGAGCCTGGAGCCTGCTTTGGATTCTGTGTCTCCCTCTCTCTATGCCCCTCCCCCACTCGTGCTAGATCTCTCTCTGTCTCTCAAAAATAAATAAACATTAAAAAATTAAAACAAAAACAAAAAGTTATCTTAATGTTTATCTGGAAATGTCTTCATTTTGCCTTTGTTTTTGAATGATATTTTTATAATAAATAAAGTTCTTCTCATTAAATAGATTTTCTTTTAGGGGCACTCAGTCAGTCGACCTTCCAACTCTTGGTTTTGGCTCAGGTCATGATCTCAGTGTTCGTGGGATCGAGCCCCATGTCAGGCTCTGGGCTGACAGTATAGATGCTGCGTTGGATTCTCTCTCTCCCTGTCTCTGCCCCTCTCCCACCCATGCTTGCTCTCTCTCCTCTGTCTCTGTCTCTGTCTCTGACTCTCTTTTGAAATAAATAAACTTAAAAAAACAGATTTTCCTTTTTCTTTGAGTATTTTGGAGAAAGGCAAAAATTGTATTGATGCTTCCCTATACATAATGAGTTTTTATTATCTTGCTGCCTTCACAGTTTTCTCTTTGTCCTTAGCTTTTAACAGTTTGACTAGATAGCTGGGAGTTGTGGTTGCTCCACGTTGTCTCTAGTAATTCATGTTGCCTGCCATTTTCAACTTAACTATTGCATGTGACTTTTAATTTGCATTTCTCTGGTAAATAATGGAGATATGCACTTTTCCATATGTATATTGCCACTTCTTAAAAGGGGGGAAAAAACCAATTTGACTATAATGTGTCTTGGTGTGGATCTCTTTGTATTTTTCCTACTTGGGATTTTATTTAGGTTCTTGGGTATGTGTATTAATATTTTTTTTCAACTCTGGGAAGGTTTGGGCCATTATTTTTTGAAATATTTTTTGCCCCTTCCCCTTTCTACTCTTTTTCTGCTCCTGTATCTCTCTACTCCCATTACATGTGTGTTCATAGGCTTAATGTTGTACCACAGGTCCCTGCTCATTTTTTTTCCAATCCTTTCCCTTCTATTGTTTGTATTGGATAATTTATCCATCTTCAACTCCACTGATTCTTCTGTCATCTAAAATCTGTTCTTAAGACCCTACAATACATTTTTCATTTTAGTTATTATACATTTCAACTTCAGAATTACCATTTGTTTCTTTCATTTCTATCTCCTTATTGAGAATCTCTATTTGTTGCTTTATTGTTGTCATACTCACATTTAATTCTTTTAACATGGTTTCCTTTAGTTCAGTACATATTTATAATACATGCTTTATATTCTTTGCTAACTTCAACCTCTGGAGCCACTCAGATATAGTTTCCAATGATGTATATTTTTCAGGGTTGTGGGTCACACTTTCTTGTTTATTTGTAAGTTTCATAGTTTTTTTTCCCTTGAAAACTGGATATTTTAGATAAATTTTGTAGCCACTCTATAGTCTGATATTTTTCTCCTGAATGTTTTTGTTGTTTTGCTCATTTGTTTTTCTCTTTGTTTAGTAACTTGCCTGGACTAAATCTGTTAAATCTGTCACTCTTGCATTGGGCATGTGTATGGTCACTGATGTCTCTGCTCAGTTGTTTTAAATATTCTTGCTTTTTTTATTTTTAAGCCTTGCTTCCTAGAGGTTGCTTCTTTATATGTACAGCTTAGTGGTCAGAGGTACTACTCAAACACCCAAGCCAGTATCATCTGTGGATCTGTGCCTTGGTAGGAGATTGCACTCAAAGTTCATACTGTTTTCAGCTCTGCTTGTAGTTTTATTTTCTGCCAGGCCCTTTTGAATCTCCTATAAGCATGTGTAAAGCCTGAGTTGGCTAATACTGTGTGACTAGTGTGGGGTCCATTGAGGTCTTTGCTGCAAATGTGAGCAGCCTCAGCTAGGAATAGGCTGTTAGCTACAACTACAACCAAAACCTCAAGCTAGTAGAGTCAAGTTATTGGCCTTCTTCCATTGGCCAACCTCCTAGAAGTCAATTCTACTGACAGTAATGCTAAGCATGGGCATTGCTCTCTTTTCAAAATAGAGTGAGCCCTGCCCCTCATCCTTGATAGAGAAGAACCTCCACACCAATGGAGCTGAGGTGGGATAGGTGCATCCCTAGGCCAGAACGCCACAGACACCCCCTTTTCTTACCCAAAGCTCAGCAGTTTTTCAAGTATAAATGCCTCTCAGAATGTTGCATGCCTTTGGTTAATTTCCAGAATGCAAAAATGATTGTTTTTATCATTTTGTCCAGTTTTAGAATTGCCTTTTGGGGAATGGATTTGCCTATCTTTTCACCTAGCCAGAGCCTGAAATCTTGCTCCTGACAGACTTTAAAGTTTTTTGCCAGTCAAATGGGTATTTAGTGGTTTTTCATTATGGTTTTAATTTACCTTCTCCTGATTATTAATCAAGTTGAGCACTTTTTCATGTTTATTGGCTATTTGAATTTCTTCTTTTATCAACTCCCTGTTTGAGTCTCCTGTTTATTTTTCTATTAGGTTGTCTGTCTTTTTATTTCTGAATTTTGAAAGTTCTTTATATATTCTGGATATGAGTTTTTGTAGTTGATTTATAAATGTACCAAAATCTTCTTAACCTTTGTAGCCAGTCTTTTAACTACTTTCTTACACTGTCTCTTGATTAAAAGTTCTTAATTTTAATGTAGTTAAATTTTTATTAATATTTTCCTTTGTGCTTACTACTTTTTTTCTTGTTTTCTAAACCTCTTTTACCCTGAGGTTATGAAATATCTTCCTTTGTTAACTTATAAACATTTTGCCTTTCCCATTTAGGTATTTTTTCTTCTTAGAGTTGATTTTTACATACAGTGTGTTGTAGGGATCAGTTTTCTTCCCAACTTTTTTAACATTATTAATTGAAAAATGCATACTTGTCATGCCATTTCAGTTTTACATGAAGCATCAATTTATGTATGTGTCTCTGTGTATATCTCTGGACTCTACTCTCTTCTGGGTTATTTATTTATCCCCATGAAAATAACACCTTAGTTGCTAATTTTTATAAAAAGTTTTAATTTTACTAAAACTATAGATTGACTTGGGGAAGAATTGTTATCTTTTATATATTGAAATTACATCTGATTTTTTTTCCTTGGATTTGTCAAGGTGGCAGAATTACATCAATTTATTTTCTTGTGTTAAGCTAACTTGCATTCCTAAAATGAACCCAACTTGTTCATTACATTTCATTATATTTTAAAACAGTGGTTTCAATTTTCTAATTTTTTCTCATGATTTTTGCACCAATGTTCATGAATGAGATTGGCCTGTACAGATCTTCCTTGACTTACAGTGGGATTATATCCCAATAAACCCAACGTAAGTTGAAAATATTGTAAGTCAAAAATGCATTTAACGCACCTAATCTACAGAATATCATAGCTTATCCTAGCTTACCTTAAATATGCTCATAACACTTACATGAGCCTACAGTGGGCAAATCATGCAACACAAAGCCTATTTTATAATAAAGTGCTGAGTACCTCCTGTAATTTATTGAGTACTGTACTGGAAGTGAAAAACAGAATGTATGTGTGGGTATAGAATGGTTGTTAAGTGTAGGAGTTATTTACCCTTGTGATCACTGTGGCTGACTGGCAGCTGTAGCTCAGTGCTGCTGCCCGGCATTACAAGAGAGTGTCACACCACATATCACTAGTCAGGGAAAAAGTCATAATTCAAAATTCAAAGTATGATTTCTACTGAATTTGTATCACTTTTACACCATTGTAAAGTAGAAAAATAATAAGCTAAACCATCATAAGTCATGGAACATTTGTAATTATTTCATAGTTCTTCTTGGTTTTTGTTATCAAGATTAAGCTAGTGTCATAAAATGAATTGGAAAGTGTCCTCTTTTCCTATTCTCTGGATATGTTTGTGCAAGTTTGGTATTATTTCATTTTTGAACATTTGGTAAAACTCACCGATAAGGCCATCTGTACTTGGAGTTTTTCTTCACAGGAAGATTTTTAATGACAGATTCAATGCGTTTAATGCTTATTTAAAAATTCAGGTTTTCTGTTCCTTCTTGAGTCAGTTTTGGTAACATGTCTTTTTACCTCCACTCTAGCTCTTCTAAAACCATCTTCTACATGATCAGCTGATGAAATTATTACAAAAAGCAAAGGAGATTATATCATTCCTCTATTTAAAAGCTTTTAACAGTTTTTGGTTTCGTTGATAAAAATTAAAAGTACTTGCATTCTCCTACAATACCTTGCATAAATCATCCCTGCTTAACTCTCCAGCCTCATTTTGTTCCACTCTTAGCCTTGATCACTCTGATTTAGCCACACTGGCTTTTACTCTGCTCCATAATACAGAAACAAGCTGATTCCTACCTCAGAGCATTGTGTTTGCTGTATCCTCTGTCTAGAATGCTCTTCTCTCTCAGTGTAACAATGCTGGCCCCTTCTCATTCTTCATCTTTCTCTGCTTAAATATCATCTCCTCAGAAAGACCTTTGCTGACCACTTCATCTAAATAGTTTCTTCTTTCATTTTCTTTCGTGGCACTTAATTATAATTTGCAGTTCTAATTGTTTTTTTTTAATGTATTTAATGTATTTTTCAATGTATTAAAGTAATCTATTTCTTGCTCCAGACTATAAAGTCTTGGAGGCCTGGGATATTGGTTGTCTTTATTTACCATCATATTCTTAGTACCTAGCCCAGTGCCTAGAAACTAGTAGGCACTTAATAATTTTTATGAATAATTAATAACCCTAATAAAAGCTCAGATATGGCTAAAGGGTATAGCTTAGTTAGGGATATATCAGGTTATAAGCAAATTCACTCCAAAGAGTTAGTAAAGACAGGAAGTTGAAGTGAATCTGATTCAAAAACAGTGAACAAACCAGAATTGAATAGGGGCCTTGAACGCAGGACTAAGGACATTTTATTTCTATCCTAAAGACAAATGAGAGCCATTGAAATTGTGGCAGGAAGAGATTAAACAAAGTGCCCAAGTTCTAATGGATAATTAATGGCTGAGCTAGAGCTAAAAGCAAGGTATTTGACTGCAATTTCTCTGTATTGGGTTTCTTCTCTAAGGAACAGCACTTGGGGTAGAAATATAAAAGCACAGTAGTTAAGCGATCGGGCTCTAGACTCTGACTGTGTTCACATCTCAACTCCATCACCTCTAACTGTGTGACTTTGGACCCTAGGTTCTACAATATAAAATGGGAATAATAACAGTACTTAATTCATCAGATTGTTTTGAGGATTAAATAAGATATTGTATGGTGGCAATAAGAAAGAATGAAATATGGCCCTTTGTAGCAATGTGGATGGAACTGGAGAGTGTTATGCTAAGTGAAATAAGCCATACAGAGGAAGACAGATACCATATGTTTTCACTCTTATGGGGATCCTGAGAAACTTAACAGAAACCCATGGGGGAGGGGAAGGAAAAAAAAGAAAAAAAAGAGGTTAGAGTGGGAGAGAGAGCCAAAGCATAAGAGACTCTTAAAAACTGAGAACAAACTGAGGGTTGATGGGGGGTGGGAGGGAGGGGAGGGTAGGTGATGGGCATTGAAGAGGGCATCTTTTGGAATGAGCACTGGGTGTTGTATGGAAACTAATTTGACAATAAATTTCATATAATAAAAAATTTAAAAAAATAAAATAAAATAGAGGCATCGGTAAAAAAAACAAGATATTGTATAAGGATATAGTAAGTACTCAATACATGGTAGTTGCTACTAACTACATGTACCCTCCTATTTCTGTTTACTTATAAGTATTAGAAATACTTATCAGTATTTTGTAATTTTTCTACAATAAGCATATTTTGTGTGAAAAGGCTAAATAGTGAAATTTAAATAGATGAAAAAATGATTTTAAAAACAGTATTCCTTCAGCCCAGAAGGATCATCACATCCCACTTTTTCAGTCCTCACCTGCATTATCTTTTGAGAGACTAATGTGAATCCTCAGCAATAAATCTCATTGTCTTCCCTGAATTCTTTCTGATACAATATTAGAAGGAACACCAGGTTGGATTTGGAGGCCTTACTTTTTTTTTTTTTAATTTTTTTTTCAACGTTTATTTATTTTTGGGACAGAGAGAGACAGAGCATGAACGGGGGAGGGGCAGAGAGAGAGGGAGACACAGAATCAGAAACAGGCTCCAGGCTCTGAGCCATCAGCCCAGAGCCCGACGCGGGGCTCGAACTCCCGGACCGCGAGAAAGTGACCCGGCTGAAGTCGGACGCTTAACCGACTGCGCCACCCAGGCGCCCCTGGAGGCCTTACTTTTAAAAGATTATAATTTATAAGAATCCAAGATGCAGAAGAGAGAAAAAGGAGAGTCTTTATTCATTTTATTCAGAAATCACATTCTGAATTTCAACTCATTCCATTGTTAAAAGGAGTAGGAAGGATGCACAGAGAGAGTTCTCCACCTGAAGAATTAACTTCCAACCTCCTTGGAATTTCAGGAACCGCTCATGTGAATAAGCTCAATTTCACACTCTGTTCTTCTCATCTTCAATATCCAAGAAAGTAAATTCAACAGAAAACAGTTCTTTTAGGCAGTGCCACATCAATTTACTTAGTGTTTCTCAAGTGTTGATGCAGCGGGGAGAAGGCAACTTTGCTCAATCCAAAAGTACAGAAACATGAGCATTGCTGAGCTACACAATGCTCCAAGTGGCCTAACACATTACCTATTTCTTTTTGTTCCCTTTCAGTAGGATTGCTGGTTTCCAGAGTTGAGTGACCTAGCTAGTTTCTATATGACAACATTTTAACCTGGGCTCCATTGATGAGCTTCAGGGGTTCTATGAACTCCCTAAAATTGTATGTTCAGTTTTGTGTGCATGTGATTTCATTAGATTTCCAAAGGACACTATGACCCAAAAGCAGACACGGTTCCAAAAACAAATGTGGCTTTACATCTGTATTGTTATAGTTTGTAAGTGCAAAGAATTGAAACCTTACCTTATTTGTAAAGCCCTAATAAAGAAGGCAAGCAACATGGATTAGAGAGCTGCATAAATGGTTTAAGTAGAGAGACTCTGAAAAGGCCATTTGCCTTGACTACATCCCCTCCATTGGTTTACCAAAGTATCCAAAATTCTTTCCATTAGCATATCCCTGTAGGGGCCTCCTTTGACTAGATTCAAAATCTTCTGGGAACTTTCATTCCATTGATTATAGGCTAGGTTATTCAAAAGAGCCATCCTGCCAAAAACAAGAAAAAATCCTGGATAATATACAAAAACACTCCCTTAAAAATATTTACATGACTATAGAATAGTGTGAGGAATGCAAGGTCATATTTTCAGGAGAAAGTTTGATCTCAGAGTAGTAAGCTGAATATCTGAACACCAAAGCCCCTTGAGCCCTAAGAGCACTTGCTGATACTGTGCTGTACACTCTGAGCATCAGTTCCACAGTCTCAAGAGGCAAAGTGTAGAGAAATGAAGGCTTAGGGTCCACTTAAGTTAAGGACTCTTAAAGGAGACTTAACCCACAAAAAGCTGTAAAGGGACCTAAGTTAGGGTATGGATGAATCACAACTAAAATAGCTCCCCTATATTAAATAGGATTTGGTTAAGAAAACAGAAGTAACTCTATATATACCAAGTATGAAGAGTTTTAACACAAGGAAAGAGAGATTTATACATCTGTTAGAAGGGCTAGAGGGACAAATTTCAGGGAAGCTGCTGCCAGAGTTCTCACAATGCAGCACCAAAGCAAGCAATTCTTAAGAGCTCACCTGAAAACTGTGAATCTCAAGAAACCCTGGAGATTTCCCAACATATCTTTCTGACTCCTTTACAGTGAAAATCTCAGTTCCTAATAACATTAACATACTTATTTGCTTTATCCTATGATATATATAAAGGCCCCACTTCCTCATACCATCACATTGGAGGTCAGGATTTTAACATATGAATTTGGAAGTGGAGGGGGACACAAACATTCAGTCCATAACAGAGGCATACAATGTCAGATCATCCCATGATTAATTACTTGACTTCTGTGTTCAGATGGTAACCTCCAGATATCTATCACTAAGGTACAGTTTTCGTTCTGCAATTACTAAGTAAACTGTGGAGTGATTCTTCAGCACTATGTGAATGTGCTTTTTTCCTAACAACCTTTTATCTGATGGTTTTAAAATACACTGGTGATCGCTGCCTGACCCATTCAGAAATTATTATATCAAGTGTTATAAAATAATGGTATCTCTAATTTTATCATTCTTTGACATTCTACTATGAAGAAGAGCTTTTTCTTTTCTCTGCTATTCTTTTATATAGATACAGATGTTAATAGGTGATGATAGCTTAGATAGATGAGAGATATACAGATGATAGAGATATTGCAATGGATTCATGGATTTTTTTTAAAAAATCAATGTGTTATAAATAATTATAATCATTCTTATTTTGATACTCAGATTGTTCCAAATTTGACCAGAGGGCTCACCTTCAAGCTGTCTCCCATGGTCTTTTAATATGAGCCCTTTACTCTTTGAGTACTTTGTTGCTTTCTGGCACAACAGGATGTCCCAAACTCACTTTGTATTTTCCCTGCCCCAGACCTGGAATCAGCTATTTCTGTAAAGAGCCTTTGTTTTCTTTTAGTAGTGAATAGTATTTATAAACCAAGATCTGAGTGCTGGCTAAGCTTGTTGATACTGAAGTATCATTACTTCTAGGTCATTTTAGTGGATGGATATAGGAAATATGTTTTTGAGCCATGAGTTTATATTCATACAAGTAAAATTACTGTGACAAACATCTACAAGTAAAATTACTATGACAAACATCTTTAACAAATGCACATTTTTTGAGGCATATGGCTGGCGCAGTCAGTAGAGCATGCGACTCCTCATCTTGGGGTTGTGAGTTCGAGCCCCACATTGACTGTAGAGATTACTTAAAAATAAAACTTTTTTTAAAGAAGAAAAGCCCATTTTTCTTCAATAATTTTTAAATTCTTAATACCTATATTTTTCTTACTCTTATTAGGGTTATACTTAATTATTTCTGGTTAGCAGATGAATATACTCTCATTCTATTAAATGTATATAGAAACATGTAAAAAGAGCAAAAGAAGAAATCACCCAAAATCCCAGAAGCAACCACTTCTGATATGCTAGAATATTTCTTTTGTCTCTTGTCTATATATTTTCCTTGCCACTCCTAAGAGCATATTGTGTATAAATTTTATATCTTTATTTTTAATGTTGTCTTTTCAAAAATCATTGAATAAATTTTCATGAACACTTTTTCAAATGTCTATTGTATTAGTTTTCTATTTCTGAACAACAAATCACCACAAAATTATTGGTTTAAAACACAAATTTATTTTCTCATACTGTCTATGGGCCAGGAATCCAGGCATGAGTTAGCTAGGTCATCTACTCAGGGTCTCACCAAGATGAAATCAAGGTGTCAGCCAGGATTGTGCTCTTCTAATGCTCAGGGTCCACTTGTCAGTTGATTCAGATTTGTGGCAAAATTCAGTTCCTTGTGGTTGTTCTTGTTAGCTGTCTGTCAAGAGTTGCTCTTGGCTCTTAGAGGCCACACCCAGGTGCTAGCACATGGCCCTCTCACAAGCCAGCTTACTTCTTTAAAACATACAAGGGACGTTGAGCATCTTTTCGTGGGCCTGTTGGCCATCTGGATGTCTTCTTTAGAGAAGTGTCTATTCACGTTTTCTGCCCATTTCTTCACTGGATTATTTGTTTTTCAGGTGTGGAGTTTGGTGAGTTCTTTATAGATTTTGGATACTAGCCCCTTGTCTGATATGTCATTTGCAAATATCTTTTCCCATTCTGTTGGTTGCCTTTTAGTTTTGCTGATTGTTTCCTTTGTAGTGCAGAAGGTTTTTATCTTCATGAGGTCCCAATAGTTCATTTTTGCTTTTAATTTCCTTGCCTTTGGAGATGAGTCAAGAAATTGCTGCGGCTGAGGTCAGAGAGGTTTTTTTCCTGCTTTCTCCTCTAGGGTTTTGATGGTTTCCTGTCTCACATTCAAGTCCTTTATCCATTTTGAGTTAATGGTGTAAGAAAGTGGTCTAGTTTCATTTTTCTGCATGTTGCTGTCCAGTTCTCCCAGCACCATTTGTTAAAGAGACTGTCTTTTTTCCATTGGATATTCTTTCTTGCTTTGTCAATGATTAGTTGGCCATACTTTCGTGGGTCCAATTCTGGAGTCTCAACGTCACTCCTCATCAGGGAAATACAAATCAAAACCACACTGAGATACCACCTCACGCCAGTCAGAGTGGCTAAAATGAACAAATCAGGAGACTATAGATGCTGGAGAGGATGTGGAGAAACGGGAACCCTCTTGCACTGTTGGTGGGAATGCAAACTGGTGCAGCCACTCTGGAAAGCAGTGTGGAGGTTCCTCAGAAAATTAAAAATAGACCTACCCTATGACCCAGCAATAGCACTGCTAGGAATTTACCCAAGGGATACAGGAGGGCTGATGCATAGGGGCACTTGTACCCCAATGTTTATAGCAGCACTCTCAACAATAGCATAATTATGGAAAGAGCCTAAATGTCGATCAACTGAGGAATGGATAAAGAAATTGTGGTTTATATACACAATGGAATACTACGTGGCAATGAGAAAGAATGAAATATGGCCTTTTGTAGCAACATGGATGGAACTGGAGAGTGTTACGCTAAGTGAAATAAGTCATGCAGAGAAAGACAGATACCATATGTTTTCACTCTTATGTGGATCCTGAGAAACTTAACAGAAGACCATGGGGTAGGGGAAGGAAAAAAAAAAGTTAGAGAGGGAGAAAGCCAAACCATAAGAGACTCTTAAAAACTGGGAATAATCTGAGGGTTGGTGGGGAGTGGGAGGGAGAGGAGGGTGGGTGATGGACATTGAGGAGGGCACCTGTTGGGAGGAGCACTGGGTGTTGTATGGAAACCAATTTGACAATAAATTTTATATTAAAAAAAAACATACAAGGGAGTTTCTACCCAGCCTACTACAATATAATCACCAGAGTGACTATCTTGTCACCTTCAACACATAACCTAGTCAAGGGAGCGATTATTCCATCATATCCATATGTTTTGCCCACACATTAAGGAAGGAGGTTATACAAGGTGAGTAAACCATGGGCTGGAAACTTGGAAGCCTTCTTAGAATTCTGCCAACCACAGCTATAAAATATTTCATCCTATCTTTGTACCATGAGTTATTTAAGTCTCCTATTGTATGCCAATTAGCTTGATTTCAAATTTTCAAAATTATACAGAAAATTGCACTGACCCATCACTGAAAACAGCATATTTTTATCAAAATTATATATATATATATATATATACACATATATACACATATATATAATCTCCAATTATAATTCTGAAGACAAGAATTTTTTTCCAATTTTGATTTAACTTCTCTAGTGTGATATTGGTTTCAGAAGTAGAATTTAGTGATTCATCACTCATATATAACACCCAGTGCTCAACACAAGTGCCTTCCTTAATACTCATCACCCATTTAGCCCATTCCCCTGCCCACCTCCCCTCCATCAACCCTCAGATTGTTCTCTATAGTTAAGGGTCTCTAACAGTTTTTTTTCCCCTCTCTTTTTTCCCCTTCCCCTGTGTTCATCTTCTGAAGACGAAAATTGACATTAACATTTCATCTTCACAATGAGGCTTTTAATAGGGGGTTACCCCCTTTTCCATCATGTGACCCTTGAGTTTTTACAGAATGATTTATGAACAGAATGTACCAGGAACAGGCATTGCAAAATTTTTATTCAACTCTTCAGTTAGGTTTCCAAAGCAGCCACTGAATACTGCAATGTTTTTGTGATATGAGTAAATGGCAAATCCTTTGTCATTTTTCACTAAGATTTGGACACTTGACCCAATGTGTATGTAAATTGATTCCTGTAAATTACTATTCTGCCTGAAATATCTAGAACATTTTTCTAGTCCTTAAGTATAATATAAGAACTCTGAATAAACTCTGTAAAATACAGAAGGGGGAAACACACATCTTGTATAAGGTTTAAAGAGAAACACTAGTAACACTAGAGGAACTGAACTGAAATTTAATTTGGACATTTGGGTATGGTTGCTCCTGGCATTCATCCATGTGGTATTTGATTTTTATTTATTTTTATTTATTTTTTATTTATTTATTTTGAGAGCGAGAGGGAGAGAGAGAATTCCAAGCAGGCTGCATGACATCAGTGCAGAGCCCAATGTGGGACCTGATCCCACAAACTGCAAGATCATGCCCTGAGCCAAAATCAAGAGTCTGATGCTTAACTGTCTGAGCCACCCAGGCGACCCCCACATGCGTTATTTGAGAATTAGTTTCCTAGAATCTGAGATCTGAGATGACAGCATGGTATTTGAGGTGGCTTTCCAAGCCTCATCCTGTCACACACATAAAACATGAGAAAGTTAAGTATAAGAGTTTTGGGGAGGACCTGAGGACAAAGTCCTACGTATAAGAGTGGTTCTACTGATATTCAGTACACCTTGCCCTGAGTCACATGCAAAAGCCTTTTCTAGCTCTAGAGTTCAATGTTTCTCTGATACTCTGATTCAGGATTCATACCTACTTCCCAAATAATTTGAAATGAGTTTTTTAATTTTTTTAATGTTTTTATGTATTTTTGAGACAGAGACAGAGCATGAGCATGGAGGGGCAGAGAGAGGGAGACAGAATCTGAAGCAAGCTCCAGGCTCCAACTGTCAGCCCAGAGCCTGATGCAGGGCTTGAACTCACAGACTGCGAGATCATGACCTGAGCCTAAGTCGGATGTTCAACCAACTGAGCCACCCAGGCACCCCTGAAATGAGTTTTAAGATTAAACATGGGGCACCTAGGTAGTTGAGTCAGTTAAGCGTCCAACTCTTGATTTTAGCCCATGTCATGACCTCACAGTTCATGGGATCAAGCCTCAGGTGGGGTTCCGTGCTGACAACGTGGGAGCCTGCTTGAGATTCTCTCTCCCTCCCTGTCTCTCTGTTTCTCTCTCTCTGCCCCTCCTCAACTCATGCTCTCTCTTTCTCTCTCAAAATAAGTAAATAAACTTAAAAAGAGATTAAACATAATTCAAAAATAGGACAAAAACATGAAAGCAGAACAGAGCCCATTAAGGAAGTAAAGAGATTTATACTTAATCAGAAACCCAAGGAGACAAATAGCAAGGTAATGTTTTTCAGAATAGTGACATACCTTGAGGTATTTGGAAGCCACCATTAATATTCTGCTAGACAAGTAGTGGTGGCACTATCTTTTTTTCTTTTGCATAAAAGGATTTTGAACCAGTAGCCCCAGAACCACCCTTCCTATGATACAATCCTTGTTAGCACAATGGATGGCCCTCCATGATCTGCCCATACCTTTTTGCAAGCCTCATGTCTTCTGACATCCCCTTCTCACACTAGGCTCTGGACATACAGAAACACCTGCACTTACACAAGTGTGCCATGATACTTCAAACTTCCATGCCTTTGCTCCTGTTATTCCTCTGACTGGAATATCCATCACTTGCACCCCCAATCCATCTGTCTAGTGAACACCTGATCATCTCTCATCTATGAAATCCTCCATGAATCTCTCTGGTAGAACTGACCATTTCCTCATCTATGACTCTGCTATGCGTCACGACATTTACATATTTTAGAACACTTTATATATTTCCTGCTACAACACTATGAACTCCTGAAGGGGAAAGAACATGTCTTTTCATCTCTGTATTCCCAGTGCCTGGCACATACTAAATGACCAAATTAATCAATTTTGAGTCTAGGTTGTAAAAGTAATTTCATAACTGTTTTTAACATCGTTTAAATCATTATATAATCCCATAGTGACTATTTTGAAGGCAAGAACATTAATTTGGGGGATTATAAATTCTGGCAAGTTGTTAAAAATCAGTCGCATTAACTTTATCCTCACTTTTCATACAGTGTCTTCAAAGACACTACAAGGTATTAAATTAAGGGATGCTTTACTTTTGCTTTTCCTGTCATATAAATCAAGATAGGCCAGGTTATATTGCAATAGTAGACAATTTCAAAATCTCTGTGGGTTAAAAGTGTATGAGTCTTTTTTCTTTCCCACTGCAGGTCTAGGTGACTGTCTCAAGCAGCTGTCCTCCATTAGCTGGCTCAGCGTTGCATTTCCATTATCAGAGTGCTTCCCCATTTGACAAGGCAGAGGAAGAGAGTACCAGAGGATTGAGAACCAACAATTAAGTGATCTACATAGAAGTGATGCTGTCACTTCCACTCATATTCCATTGACCAAAGTAGGTCATATGATCACATCTAACTTCAGAACAGGAGAAAAGTATAGTCCTACTTTATGCCCAGAAGAAAGAGCAACAGCAATATAAGTGAGCAGCACTAACATTTACCACAGTGGGGCACTGGTGGACTCCATCTAGGCAAGGAACAATGTTCCTCAGGCTATCATTTGAATATAAGCCCAGTTCATATGTGCTAACTCAATTTCGCTTCTCCCAATATCCCTGCTGTTTCCTTCAGCATCCCTTTATTGAGCACTCCTAGGTGCCAGACTTTATGATACATACTTTCCCAGCTATTACCTTATTGGATTCTGACAACCACCCCAAGAAATAGGTCCTATCATTGCCTCCATTTGACAGTTATGGAAATTGAGGCCAAGAGAGACTAAATGACTTCAACAAGGTCATAAGTTATGAAGTAGTCAAACCAAGAAGCAAGAACCAAGTCTGCAATACTGTAAAACTTGCATTTTATGTCCATTGCACCACACATATGTTCCTGTCCAAAGCTGAGCTCTCCAACTCTACTCTCCCTTCTTCCCCTTCCAGTAACTCCAGGAACTCCCTCCATTAGTGATTTACCACCCTCACTGATTTACATGAACCTCAGCCTCTCCTCTTCTATCCCCTTCCTGACGGTTGTTCAAAATCATTTAGTATCCCCCATTGAAATTGGTTTACTTCAACTAGATATATCCCTTTCTTCTCTCTGCCCTGTTTCTACCCAACCTCTGCATCCACCTGTGCCCTATTCTCTTCTTTCATTCGCTGCAGTCTGTCCTCCACCCCCATCAGCCTGCCTGCTGCAACTTCTCTGAAGCATCCCTAGTGACCAAATCCAACAGTTAGGCACTTCCATGTGGCTTTGTCCACCACAGTGACGCAGAAGCATTCAAAATTCTTGGCCCTGCCCTCTTAGAAACCCCTTCCCTGCCTCAACCTCCAGAACACAGCACTCCTGTGACCATTATCTCTGTTTCCACTGGCTCCTTTGCCTCCTTCTCTCTCTTCATGTGGTGATTCTCTCATGTTCTGTTCACACTTTCATTCTCTCTTTCTCTTCTCTTCCTTCCTGCTATGGACTGAGGTGTGTTCCCTGAAAACTGATATGTTGAAGCCCAACCCCCAGTGCGATGGTATTTGAAGATGGGACCTTTGGGAGGTAATAAAAGTTAGATAAAGTTATGAGGGTAAAGCCCTCATGATGGGATTAATGCCCTTATAAGCTCGCTTGCATTCTCTCTGTCTCTCTGTCTCTCTCTCTCTCTCTCTCTCTCTCTCTCTCTCTCACACACACACACACACACACACACACACACGAGGACACATTGAGGCAGCCTTCTCCAAGCTAGGAAGAGAGCCTTCACCAGAGAATCAAATCTTCCAGCACCTTGATCTTGGACTTCTACCCTCCAGAACTTTAAGAAATAAATTCTTGTTTAAGCTCCCCAGTCTATGGTATTTTGTTATGGCAGCCCAAAATGACTATGAGACCTTCACTTCGCTTTTGCTTGCCTCTCCTCTCTTCTCCTTCTCCTTCTCTTCCTCCTCCCCCTCTCTTCCCTCCTCCTCTTCCCCCTCCTCCTCCTTCTTCTCTTCCTCTCTCTCTCCCCCCCACTATCCTCCTTAGTAAACATATCTATTCCTAGGGCTTCAATTATCACCATTACATACACAGCTATGTGATATAATCACACTACAATGTCAGGCAAGTTACTCTGCCTCTCTGAGACTGTTTCTTCATTTATAAAATGAAAGTAAATATGATGCTGTCCTTTGCAACACTGTTGGAAGTACTACATAATCTGCTGAATGAGAAACAGTTTATACAGTTTGTAGCATGTAATAAGTGCTCAAAATATATGGAGTCTTGTTTTTTGGGGTTTTTTCGGGGGGTGGCTGAGTAGATACAGCCATGTAGAGGAGCCAATTGAAAGTACAGTAGGGAAGCAGTTTTGAAGAAATGGTACAAACCCCAGACTCTGGCACCAGTTAAACCTCAGTAAAATTCAAGTTCCACCACTTACTAACCTTGAAACCATGGACCAATTTCTTAGTTTTTTGAACCTCATTTTCCTCACCTTTAAAGGCAAAATAATTAAGCATACATTCATCAGCCAGGCATTTAAGTACCTCTCCTTATAATCTTACCTCAGTGTACTTACCTAGTTTTTTGACCCACTATTTTCCTATATATACCATATTCTGTAGCCAAACCACATTACTCAGTGTTTCCTATGAAGAATTTAATCATTAAATTGAATTCTTATAAGCTATCCTGGTGTAGTAGAGTCAAAAAGACCTATATTTCAGTCCCATCTCTGCTACTTAGCAGCTCTGAAACCAAGAGCAAATTGTTTACTCTGAGATCAGTTTCCTTATGTGTAGAAAGAAGATAATAATGATAATAAAATTCATCTGAGTACCTCAACGTTAGTAGCAGAATCCACAAAGCCCTTTATGATCTGGCCCAGTTTAATTCTCCAACTTTATCATTCACTGTTCCATGTTCACATCTAAGTTTCAGCCAACTGAACTGGTTTTGTCTCCCCAAAAGTCATGCCTTTCCTTGCCTCTAGATATTCATACAAACTACTGCTTGTTCCTGGAATGTTCCCATCTCTTCCTCCCTGCCTTTTTTTTCTTTGCCTAACTCTGACTTACATTATAGATCTCAACCTGAATGTGACTTTTTCCAGAACACCTTCTCTGCCCACCTCAGCCCATGATAGGTACTGCTTCTTTGTACTCCCACATAACGTTCATGCCCCAAATTATATCTTCTGTTTAGTTCCCTGTGTCCCCAATTAGTTATGAGATCTATGAAGGCAAGAGCCCTAGCTGCCCCAATGTCACCCCCACAGTGAGGACCTCTCTGGCCACCAATCTGAAACCACTATGTACATATTACCCTTTTTCAGTTTCTTCAGAGTCTTAATTATCTGAAATTATCATATTTGCCTATTTATTTATTTATTTATTTGTTCTTTTTCTTTCTTCCCAGAGTATAAGCTCCATGAAAAAAAGGACCATATTTGTCTTATTCCCACAAATTTTTAACATTTACAAGAAATGTGAGACATGGTAGGATTTGTCTGCAGGGAGTAGAGAGAATATCATCCAAATTTAAGAAAAATTACATGTAGAGGTGTTTGATACAAATTAGATACAGGTGTATAAGGACATAGTGACCAGGAAAACTGTGGACAGCTTGGAACACTGGACCAATGCATTTTTTAACCTGGTAAACAGAAGAAGCCATGGAGAATTTTTAAAAGTTAATTTATTTCTTTTGAGAGAGAACGATTATACATGTGCACAAGCAGGGAGAAGCAAAGAGAGGGAGAGAGAATGAATCTCAAGCAGGCTCCGTGCTTTCAGCACAGAGACCAACACAGGGCTGGATCTCGAGAACTGTGAGATCATGAACTGTGAGATCATGATTTGATCTGATATCAGGAGTTGGATGTTTAACTGACTGAGCCACCCAGGCGCTCCCCATGGAGAATTTTTGCACTGAGGAATGACATAAGGTGTAAGGTATGTACAGCTGTGCATATATATTGAAAACACAAGAACCAACAGGATGATTAGAAAGCACCCACCATTTTACCCTTTGGAAAGTGAAAGAGGGGCTGCCAAACCTACTGCACTAGTAAGGATTCTCAAGAGAAACAGAACCAAAAGTGTATGTGTGTGTTTGTACAGAGAGAGAGAGAGAGAGAGAGAGAGAGAGAGAGAGAGAGATTATAAGGAATTGGCTTCTGTTGATGACGGAGGCTTGATAAGTGCAGAATCTGCAAGGCAAGTTGGCAGGCTGGAGATCCAGGGAACAGTGGATGTTACACCTCTAGCCCAAAGGCATCTGGAGGCATCATTTCTTCTTGCTCAGAGAGATTAATCTTTGTTCTCTCAAGGCCTTCAACTAACTGCATGAAGCCCACCAACATTATGGAGGGTCATCAGCTTTATTCAAAGTCCACCACCAATTTAAATGTTAGTCTCATCCAAGAAAAACATGTTCATAGAGGCATCCAGAATAATGTTTGACAAAATATCTGGGCACTGTGGCACAGCCAAGTGGACACAGAAACTTAACCATCATACCTACACAGGGTTAATGTGTACTGAGAATTCATTACAGGGACTAACCAATCTAGTCTTGTTCAGAAAACCACGCAGCCTACTAGAAATCTAATATCTTCCTGGCATAGTCTAATTTATATTTAAAAAGTAGAAATGCCATATGTGACTTCCCTAAACAAGCCCTTTTGCTAATCTTTTCCTAGATATATTAATTAATCCTGAACTAAGAGAATCTCTACCGACCCTTGCCATTTCAGAAGCAATTTTACTTTCTATATGCCAGAGTCTTTTTGAGTTTTCAGTATGAATTGCTTTCAGTGTGTGTGGTGGGACTAGGGAAAGTGGCAGGGTCAGGGTCAGGGAATAGGGAGGCATATATGCTTGGGGAAGAACATATATGAGGCTACAACTGTATTTGCAATATATAATTATTTTAAAACTTGGTGGTGAGTGTATTTATGTTTGCCATATTATTCTTTCTTAATGTTTATTTGTTTTATTTTGAGAGAGAGAAAGCATGAGCAGGATAGGGGCAGACAGAAAGGGAGAGAGAGAGAATCCCAAGCAGGTTCCACACTGTCAGCACAGAGCCCGATGTGGGGTTCGAACTCATGAACTGTGAAATCATTACCCAAGCCGAAATCAAGAGTCGGACACTTAACCAACTTACCCACCCAGGTGCCCCATCTATATTATTATTTTTTTTTACCTTTGAAGTGTTTAGAATTTTTCATATCTATATCATATATGATCTATATAATTATATTTTAATATATTTATATTAATATTTGCTAATATTAATATATATGGCTCAGTATATTCAGGTCATATTTCTAAAATCACACAGAGTTCAAATACAAGATTTTGGGTGATGAGAAAGCCCTTACTGTTTCATTCTGCCTCACAGTACCCATTAATAATGCCCTCTGTAAAGTTGTCCAATTTTTATCATCAATTGTTTTAATCATGGCTACATAACCCCTGTTTCTTCTCCTTGGCCTCAATACAATCTTCACAGCCCACTGTTAGCCAGCTAAGTTTCAGCAGCACTACAAACACAGCCCTGGGAAAACACCATCAAGAGGATTAAAAGCAAAGATCCCTGTTTATGAAAATTCCCAAGCATCTGTCATGATGTCTGGTTTAGGTATTTCCCAGCATAAATTAGTACTACATTTGTACTGACAATTCTTAGTAACTGGTGCCAAGATGTGGAAGAAGGTAGTTATTGGTATGAATTTGTTGGCTTTTACACTTGGCAATAAAACATTATCTTTGGATCCTGTCACCATCCTATGAGATTGCAGTGGCAGCTGCATTACCAAGGCAATAATAAAAAAGGCCTTATGTTAGCAAGGCCCAGATGTATTGGCTTGAAAGAAACATGAGAAAACAAAGGTATATCTGGAGAATACCATACAAGCAGGGGACCTACAACAATCCTCAAAACTAGAACTATGCCTAGAAAAATGGTGTTGGCCATCACATCTACCCTATGCAATCACCAACCAAAACATATTCCTCAAAAATCCTCCAAATCTCAGAATAAGCACAAACAACAAAATAACAATAAAATGATTTTACAGATTCAATGTAAGGCTCGGGCAAACAGTCATAACAGTGACACCATGAACATTTGTTTAGCTCCCAAGTACAAATACAATGTAATCTAAAGCAGACAAGTCCTATGTGCTGGATACCTAGTCTTTTGACAAATTTCTGTCTCTGGTTTAATATTTACCCTTTGGGGATTACAAAAGTATCCAAATTGGATGTGTTAGTTTCCTTGGGCTGCCATAACTAATACCACAAATTGGGTGGCTTAGAAGAACAGAAGTTACTTTTTTTACAATTCTGGAGGCCAAAAGTTCAAAATTAATCTGTCAGCAGGCCAGGCTTCCTCTGATGGCCCTTGAAAAGAATCCTTCCTTGCCTTTTCTGTTTCTGGCATTTGCTGACAATTCTTAGCATTCCTTGGCTTGTAGACATATCATTCCAGTCACATGGATGTCTTCTCCTCGTGTATTTTTGCACCATCTTTCCTGTGTGTGTGCCTGTCTCCATGCCTAATTTCCCCTTCTTATACAGACCCCATCAGAATGGATGAAGGTGCACTCTAAAGACCTTATTTTAACGTGATTACTTCTGAAAAGACCTTATTTCCAAATAAGGTTGCATTCTGAAGTATTGAGGGTTAGGATTTCAACAAATCACTTTTGAGGGGCATGGTTCAACCCATAACAGTGGGGGAGCCAGAAACAATTTAAAAAATGGAGCACATTGGGATAAATAGAAAGAGAAGAATTGTCTGTAACTTATAGCTTAATAAATAAAATTTTAAAAAACAGTGTGATGTAGAATAGGCACTTGACTAGTATCGGGGACTTGACCTCTAGCCTCAGATATGTCATGAATCCCCTGCCTAGTCTTGAGCAAATAAGTTGACATCCCTGAGTGTTGATTCCCTTTAAGATAAGTGGTTTGGAGTTATAGTCTCTAAACATTCTCTGAACTCTGATATGCCATGATTTTGTTCGAGAAAAGCAAACTAAAAAATCAAATTCAATCTAATTCTTGGTGGTTGGGATATAGCACTTGATTTAGCATCCTCTCCAGTCTTGAATGCCACCATCAGGGTTATGCTGGGTAAAGAGAGGAAATGAAAAGAAAGGAACAAAAATGAAAAGAGAAAAGGAAAGGAAAGGAAAGGAAAGGAAAGGAAAAAAGAAAAGGGAAGGGAAGGAAGGCAAAGGAAAGGAAAGTAAGGAAAACAAAAGGAAGGGAAAGGAAAGGGGAAAAGAAAGAGGTGGAAGATGGACAATGATTTTTTCAAAGGTAACCTTTATATCAACCATCACAAAGCCCTGGAGCAGCCCACACAGAGGGGCATACAGAGCATAATGTAAGGGTTGCTGGAAGGAGACTTGTGCCACACAGTGAGGAAGACACAGAGCCTTCTAAGGAGTAATGGGAAATGTGGTCTTGTTGCACTAATTAGGTCAGGTACACTGGAAACATTTGACTATTTGGCCACATTGATGCAAAATGGTTTAATTATGAGGAATCCTTAAACCCTTTGGGATCCAATGCTATTTCTCCTTCTTCCCCATTCTGTATTCTATTTTCTAAGCAACTGGAAAGGGAGCAGTTAATTGTTGAGCAAAATTCAGGCTCTGTTCTAAGCTATTTACACACATTATCTCATTTTTTAAAACCCTATGTAATAGGTATTAAAATAATGATCAGTATTTACTGACTGCTCACTTGATATTGAGCTTGGCACTTTATATGTATAATTTATTCCTTCAAACAATACTGCAAAGTAAAAAATACTGTGAAGCACAATGTTTCCCATCATATAAACAAGGAATCTTTGGCTCAGAGAAGTGAGATAATTTGCCCAAGTTCACACAGCTAGCAAATGGCAGAACTGGACTATCTGATTTTCAAGCCTAGGCTCCTTATATTTTACCATGCTAATTCCCCATTTACAGATGAGGAGGTACTGAGGGATAAGGATGAGGAAGGCAGGGAGGGAGGGAGAGAGAACATGATCCATAGACCATTAAAATTAGTCTTCTGTTAATAGAAGAGACAATGAGAAGGACAAAAAGAAGGAAAAGTGATGCTACACACTGATGGAGGAAAATAAAACAGTCTTCTACAGAAGTGATTCACAGATCATTATTATCAATTCCATTCTAAGTGACCATGAGGATTAGAGGGATTGTTGGAGAATGAGAAGAGCTGAAGAAGGAAGACTAGCCATGAGAGACAGCTAATTAACAGATGCAGCAAATGAGATTGTGTGATGTGTGTGTGTGTGTGTGTGTGTGTGTGTGTGTGTGTGTGTGTTTGATGAGAAAATCAAGGCAAAATCAGCAGCAGATGCTGAAGTGATACTCTCCCTTCAGAGGAAGGGAAGTTGAGATAGGACATGCAGCTATAAGACAAAAGCAAAAACATCCCAAGGAGACTGTTATTGTTGATACTTATTATCCCATGGAAATGACCTTCGATCAGGATGCATAATCACCGTATTGCATCCAATTACAAGTTGAAGATGAGACATGATTGCTGGTGTCATCTAATCAGAAGTTGGGAGACAATTATGGTAATAAGCCGGGCGGGAGCCTATATCAGGAGGAGATATACCTGGCTTACAGACTCACCTCTTCTCTGCAAGAGAAGATTAGAGGTGAACTGGGGATCTACAGCCATGACAGCTAAAGGATACTAGGGAGTCTCAGACTATGCAAGGATTTGCACTGTGGAATGCTCAGGAGTACCACTGGGGTAGGGACAGGATGAATGTCACTGACCCATGGTTTCCAAAGTCTGGCTTTTGGATCCTTGTATCTCAATCACTTGTGGTGCTTCTGATTCCTGGGTCCCATTCCAACCCTCCTGAACTGGAACCTCTGAGAATAGAGGTCCAAGAGACTAAAGTTTACAGAATATCCAGGTGCCAATTCTTGTGATTCATTTAAAAACTGATGGAGCAAAGAGAAATAAAATACTGCATGCCTCAGCTAATACCAAATATAGGCCCCATGGGTCTCATCACTTGATACATTAAAAAACGTATCGTTGGGGCGCCTGGGTGGCTCAGTCGGTTGAGCGTCCGACTTCAGCTCAGGTCACGATCTCGCAGTCCGTGAGTTTGAGCCCCGCGTCGGGCTCTGGGCTGATGGCTCAGAGCCTGGAGCCTGCTTCCGATTCTGTGTCTCCCTCTCTCTCTGCCCCTCCCCCACTCATGCTCTGTCTCTCTCTGTCTAAAAAAAAAAAAAAAAAATTAAAAAAAAACAAAAAACAAAACAAAACAAAAAGTATCGTTACCAATAGTAATAGTGATGTTATAACTTATGGGTGACAAACACAGAAGTTCATTGTAGTCTTGAGTTTTGAGGATTTTAGGAAGGGCAGATTATTGCACCCTTCTTGTAACTTAGTTTAAAATCTTAACTTTGAAACCCTTGGGTGCAAAGAAAATTGACATGTGGGTATGTATTTCTTACCTCTCTACCCTCACATTTATGCTTTCCTTTTCAAAACGCCTTTAATCAGGTCAAATAAAACGAATCAACCCTCAAAGTACACACACGTCCAGTTCATTACATATTTGCTTTAAATGGGTATTATTGTCAACATTAAACAACTATAATTTAATGGGCACCTACTGTGTATTAGGCACTGGGCTAACCACTCCAAATGCATTACTTCACTGAACACACTCAACAGTCCTCATAGGTAAGTCCCATTATTATCTCCATCTTACATATGAGGAACTGAAGTTCAGAGGAGTTAAGTAATTTAGCCAAGGTCACACAGCTGGTCACTGGGGAAGCCAGGATAGTAATAAACTCTTGAGTGCTTTGCCCTGCAGGAAAGAAGGCAAGCAGCAAAACAGATGATATGAAACAATAGAAAATTCACAAGCCCTTCAGATTTGGCTTTGGAATGCAGTAGGTGATTTTTGGCAGAACAGTGTCCCTAATTAAGTTTGTTTAGGCCACTATTAAAATTAGTCTGAGTCTGCTGATGATGAACTCTTGTCAGCTGGGGCCACTAAGGAAAAAGGTCTGACCTCATTTTAAAAGAACAAATGAATACTTCAAAGTTAACAGTATTTAAAAGAGTAAAAAGTGATAGATTAAGACGAAAGCAAGGAGTCTGAGCAGTGTGCTTGGTGTTCATATCTTAAATAGAAGCACTTGCTTTCACATTGAAATCTCCTACTTCTTCTAGCCAATTTATAGCTTTCATCTTTGTGCTCCCCACAGATTTACTCTTTATAGTAATATCCATGTCATCTAATGACAAGATGCGATAACTAATGTGAGGTTGTGCCTGACCCCTAATATTCCCACACTGAAACTCTATTAGATTCCACATTGACGGCTCCTTGTGACTCCAATCTATGAGCTTCTCACTGAGCCAAAGAGTACAAGGTCCCTCAAGAGCAAAGCAATTTATTTAAATAACACAGTTAAGTAGATGGAAAAATGTGTTGCATTCAGAAAGCCAACATTCTCCTGCAGAAAGCAAAAGCCCAGTGTGGCCACTCCTGATGTAGTGGTATAACTGGCAGACGTTCCTCTGCCCCCCACTTCAGTCCTTCTGTTGGGTCATTTCCCAGTTCATTTCAGTCGAACCAGCTAAATTACTTTCTGAAAGATGTATTTGCAAGAGGGTTGTAAGCTTTCTATGGGGAAAACCCAGACTTTGGCTTACTGTGCTCAATACCCAGGGATTTCAGCAACCCCCAGGAAGGACAGATACTGAGAAACTGACGTCTTATCCAGATGACTGCAACAGAGCAAAAAACTGAGCTTCCCACTGTTTAAAGAGTTGCCTGGACTCCTTCCTATTCAGAAAGATTCAAGGGATCTTGCCTACTATCTCATGAGTAAGAACTTCTGGGACTCCCCCCTTAGAAAAGGTGAAAACACCTACTGTTTCTGAGGTCATGTTTATATCTTTCCCTGGCAGTGGTTGGGAACTCCTTGACAGTAAGACTGTAATATGTGTGAACGTGGAAATGCAAAGTCTACCCAAGCAGAACTTGAACTGCCATTGATTCCTTTCAACTGATAGAGATTTAATTGGTTGTGTAATGAGGCTGCTTAGGTGCTAAGAACAGCCTGCGCTCAGGGGAGAGCCATTTATACTGTCTTTGAAGCCCACCAGAAATTGTGTCAACTCACTACAAGAAGGGCTGAGCCAACTGCAGCTGTCAGCTTGTCTCTGACTAAAGCTGAAGAGAATCAATCAGGCCATAAATCTTTTGGAAGAAGCCTGGGTGGTGGGCAGGCATTGAGAGGTGTGTTCTTAGCATTCTGCCAAGAGAGCAAGGCTCTATATGTAGGCATGAACAAATTTTTTGTTGCTCTTTCCTTTTCTTGTGACTCATTTTCTTCCTTGAAAATATTTCCTCTCATTTCTCTTTAGTCCCATGTTTGAAAAAGAATACAATGCTCCTTTCCAAGGAAAATCCTTCCACTAATTCCTATCTCAGCCCTCCCACTTCATGATCTCCTTGTACGAATTAACTAGTCTGTTGCTCTCCATAGGCCCCCTTCCTCTCTGCCTACAAAGATGCTCAACTCCATAAGCCTTCTATTCAGGCAGGTGATCCCTCATTTTCTAAGGCTCACTCAGCTTTCTTCCACTACCACACTCATCCCTTTATGCCTTTGAAATCTGGCTTCTACTCCCACCATTCTACCACAAGTATTATCTCTAGAGAGATCTTGAATGCATCGTGATAACCAAATATAGTGGCCTTTGCTTCATGCTCATTCTCTTGACCTCTCTCAAACTGTTGTTTTGTGAAAAAGCACTGGCCACCAATTATGCCATCAGAGCTGTCACAGGAAAGAAATCTATGTCATTATTCTGGTGCTCAAAGATCTTCAATGGGTCCCTAATTCCTGTTAAAGAAAGGGCAAACTCTGTACCCTGGCATTCCAGGCCATAATCCTCCCTCCCAGCCTCACCCCCAACTCCTCCCTGACATACTCCTTTTACTGTGGTCTAAACCACTTCCTGTTTCCGGTATATATTGTGACTATTTTAACTTATTGTGGTAAGAACACTTGATGTGATATCTACCCTCTTAAAATTTTTTAAGTGCACGATACAGTGTTAACTATAGGCATGGCATTATACAGCAGATCTCCAGAACTTATTCTTCTTGCTTTACTAAGACTTTATGCTGATTGATTAGTGACTCTCCATTTCCCTCTCCCTGGCCACTTCCCAGGCCCTGCCACCGCCATTCCACTCTTTGGTCCTATGAATTTGATTATTTAGCTACCTCGTATAAATGGAATCATGCAGTATTTGTCTTTCTGTGACTGGCTTATTTTGGTTAGCATCATGTTCTCAAGGTTCACCCATGTTATCACATATTGAAGAATTCCTTTCTTTTAAAACGCTGAACAGTATTCCATTTATGTATCAACCATATTTTCCTTATCCACTCATCCATCAATGGACATTTAGGTTGTTTCCACTTCTTGGCTATTGTGAATGGTGCTGCAATGAACATGGTGCAGATACCTCTTCGAGATCCTGACTTCAATTATTTTAGATAAATATACAGAAGTGGGATTGCTGGGCCATATAATAGTTCTATTATTTATTTCTCAAGCACCCTCCATACTGTCTCCATAGTGACTATACCATTTTGCATTCCCATCAACAGTGAGCAAATCTTCCAATTTCTCCACATCCTCGCCAACACTGGTTGCCTTTTGTTTTTGTTTTTGTTTTTGCTTTTTTGATAATACCCACCCTGACATTGTGACTATTCTTGCCTCCACAATATTGCTCACACAATTCCTTCCATTTACGATGCCCTTTGTCATATTTTATCTAACTCCACTTTAATAAATATTTCTTGAGCACCTATTTTGTGCCAGGGCCAGACCAAATATCACTTCCTTTGTGAAGCACTGGATCCCCACAGATTTTTTTTTTAATTTTCCTTTTGGAAATTCAAACTCCACAAAGACTTTAAGGGTTGTTTTATCCCTATATTAACTCATACGGACAGAGATAATGTCTTTGTATTTCTGCTGTATTCAGCACAACGCTTTCTTCATAACACACATTCAACAATTTTCTGTCAAATAAATTCAGACTGTGCAGTTAATAATTCCCACTCACAATTCCAATAAATTCTGAGACATCTATCTAACTAAGTCCTCACTGTCCCCAAGTTCAGCAAGACAAATATGCCCCCTTCCCACCCCTCTGCTGGGCAAGAATAGTGAGGCTCTAGGAACACCATATGCCAGCAGTACTAAACAGGGCATATGTGAACAATACCTAAAAGGACATGCTATTTCGAAAAAAAAAAAAAAGCAACACCAAAGCTGCGGAGATTATCAGATGCCAGAACCAGCAATGCCATATGCAAAAAAACTGAAGCCAAAGGTGTGAGTGCAGCATCACATAGGAAATGAGGAAATGTAATGTTTTGAATTTCCTATACATACCAAGCCCAGCACTAGCATCATTGTCACAAAGATATTGAGACTCCAGAAAATCCTTAGACCTGAGGCCATTGTGTATGGGGTGGCAGTAATCTACCTGAAAATAAAAAGCTGCCAGTAAGTGGATGCTTAGCAGGAGATGGAAAGGCTGAAACATCAGAAACACCTTTGTTTCATGGAAATAACACTAATTTAGTGAAAAGGGGAAGCGGGCTTTGGAGAAGAAAAAATATAGTTCCACCAAACTGTAGGTAACAAATAGCTCCTTTTCTCGTGCGTTGAAAGCGAGTGAAATGAGCAGCCAGGGTAGCTCAAGGGCTAAGTAACATGTAGGGGGCTTGTTATTGCTATTATTTTGAGGTGTGCTTCTCATTTCTGGGAAACATCGTGAAGTGGCAGAAAGATCACAGGCTTTGGGGCAGATCAATCTTAGTTCAAATTCTAGCCTTGTGCTTATTAATTGTACCTTGGGCAAGCTATTTAAGCACTCTAAGTCTCAACTCTCTTGACTATAAAATGGAAGTAATTCTACCTATTTTTCAGGTGACAGAAAAGCTAATGATAATAGCAACAACATTCACCAGGTAGCAGGCACTCCAAGGTTACTTCATGCATATTATTATCCCACATGTGTCATCACATGAGCATCTAAGCTAAGTTCTTTTAGCTCCCTGATCTTATCTATGAGGAAACTGAGACTCAGAAGAGTTAAGTGATTTATTCCAGGTCATAGAGCTAGGGAACGACACAGCCAGGACTAAAACCTAAATCTGGATGTGCTCTTATTCACTACAGTAGTCAGCCTTGCTAAAGACCACCTTCAAAAGTAGTCACACTTTCTCCCAAGGGATAAGACTGGGGACAGTTGTTAGCCTATTCCTTACTCCTTCTGTTGCTTCCAGACATTGTTCCTCTTCCATATCCCAAGAACCTTGTACTATCCTATACCCAACCATCTTGCTATATCTAGCAAGAATTTTGGTTATTAGATGCTGAACTTTAATTTTTCAGGGCTATTGGATGTGTCTTATTCTAGTAACTCATAGTAGTAGTGGCAGAGATAGTAGTAGTGACAGTAGTAGTAACAATAACAGGAATAATAGCCTACTGTTATTGACAGCTTGCTATGTATCAGGCACTGCACCAAACACTTCATATACATGAGCTTGTTCGACCTTCACAACAGTCCTGTGGGGGTGGGCACTATTTAAGTAACATAATGTATGTTAAATCCCTGGAACAGAGTAAACTCAATGATTTCTCATTCTTATTATTCAATAGGTCTGCAAAATACAAAGCACCCACAGAAGGGATGGACCATCATTTTTCTATTAAGAGCAACTGTCCCAAAGGAGGCAAAAAACAACTCGAAAGAAATTAACTATGTTAGGTTTCTTTAAAAATGTTTTTTTTTTTGAGAGAGAGGCAGAAAGAGAGGGAGACAGAGGATCTGAAGTGGGCTCTATGCTGAGAGCAGAGAGCCCAATGTGGGGCTCAGACAACATGGGGCTCATGAGCTGTGAGATCATGACCTGAGCCGACGTCAGATGCTTAATGGACTGAGCCACCCAAGCGCCCCAACTAGGTTAGGTTTTATGGGCAAGAAATAGAAGAAATCCCATTCACTTGTTTTTACAATAAAAGGTAAAACTCTGTTCAATAAATAAAAGTGAATAAAGAAAATTTTGCTTCCATTTTATGTGTAAATAAGGGAGAGAGGAACTAAGGAAAAGAAAAGACTCAAAGGGGAGATTTCAAAGAAAATCTAAAGGTGCATATCAAGAGATCTTGTATTACATGGGAGGCAGAACAGAGAGAAGTCCCTCTTGGTCTTTTGGGGGTTCTGGATCTGGGCAACTCAGAGAAGCTTAAACAAACTACAAAGACTTCCCTTCACTGAAATTTCAAGGAGCTCATAGCCTCTCTGAAGCCCATCCTTCACACTCTCTGTCCCAGGAGGAACAGGGAGAGAGAATGAAATCAAGTCAGCAAGAACAGGAGAAGAGAAACAAATTTCTTTTAAACAGCCAGCATGCTCTACTTGCTGTTTCAGAAGCCTTTACCCCTATTATCCTTCCAGCTTTGCCACCTTAATGTCACCTCTGGTTATCACTCAGCAAACTTGACATACCCAAGATCATCAACCCCTCACCTTCACTTTCTCTCAAACTTAATCATGCTCAGCTCAAAGGTGGTGCAGACTCCATCACTTCTGTTGCTATCATCCACCCAACTCTTCCCCTGGAAAACTAGCACCTCTCCTTCTCAAAGGCCATCTCAGGGTATTGGGGACTGCATTTTAACACTCAGAGGCCTCTTTTGAATTCTTGCAACATTCACGTTGGACTTGACTTGAAGAAATTGTATATGTGTGTGGGTTCACGTGTTAAGAACTCAGAAAACTGCTTCAAGTTGTTCTAAGTCAAGCCGAAGGTCACACCCAAATGATAGGTCAAAGGTTTGTATACCTTTACGCTATGGCATAAAAATAGTTTCTCCTTGCTCTTGACTCTTCCCTGTGGCAGTGTAAGTAGAATTATTTTCCCCAGACAATTTCTATTTTTAGTCCAAGGCTTTTTTGCACTAACTTACTATACTTCTCTGAGAAAGCCTGATATTATGATGCATTATAAGACTGCCAGGGATTCCAGGGGTGCCTGGGTGGCTCAGTCGGTTGAGCATCTGACTTCAGCTCAGGTCATGATCTAACAGTTCGTGGGTTCCAGCCCCACATTGGGTTCTGTGCTGACAGCTCAGAGCCTGGAGCCTGCTTCAGATTCTATGTATCCTTTTCTCTCTGCCCCTCCCCTGCTCATGCTCTGTCTCTCTCAAAAATAAGTAAACATTAAAAAAAAAGACTTCCAGGGACCCTAAGCACTATAACTCAAGTGTTCTTATAATTCACTGTTGGAGAATGGAAACAGGTGGATATTTATCATCTGTATGTGAACAATGAATATTAGTGATCAGAAGATAGAGGTAATAAACTACTGTATGTAAAGCTATTAATTTATTTTTTTAAGATTTTATTTTTTTTAACATTTATTTATTTTTGAGACAGAGAGAGACAGAGCATGAACAGGGGAGGGGCAGAGAGAGAGGGAGACACAGAATCGGAAACAGGCTCCAGGCTCTGAGCGGTCAGCACAGAGCCCGACGCAGGGCTAGAACTCACAGACCGCGAGATCATGACCTGAGCCGAAGTCGGACGTTCAACCGACCGAGCCACCCAGGCGCCCCAAGATTTTATTTTTTTAAGTAACCTCTACATCCAACCTGCGGTTTGAAATCATGACTCATAGATCAAGCATTGCACGCGCCACAGACTGAGCCAGCCAGGTGCCTCAAGGAAAGCCATTACTTCAAAATGTTGTGCCAGTGCAGTATTCATGATAAAAGGTGAAACTTTTTTTAAAATAAAATTTCTATTTCAGTCAGAAGGAGCATCTGCTGGGTGAGTAATTTTCTGGAAGGAATGGAATTTTACACCTGTCACAGAGACCATTCCCTATTAGCCCTTTTAAATTAGAAAAGGTTAATTATTTCAGGTCTGGTTATAACGACTTCATCAAGGTTTCTTGTGAAATCTGATTAGAAGGAAAACATATGATTGTTGGCCTGATAGAGATCACCACTATGTCTTCTGCAGATGGTCAGTATGCCTAAGCTGAAAGAGCACATGTGGTGTTTGGTAATGAACAGTAGGAGTTAACATTATAGAGTTTAGAGACTTGGCATTAATCAGACATACATTACTGTGGCCTATTCTTTGAGTCTAAGGAATTTACAAAGTGAAAAGCTTGGCATTTTCCAATGTTATGCATGATATAAATCAATCTTATTTTGACCATATCAGGACTTTTTCTTTGTTTTGCAACACAGTAATTTAACATTTGAAGTTAAAAGGATACAAGGCTCTAAGTATTGCTTCAGTTTCCAAAATTATATGAATTTTGGTACACTGTTGCAGATGATATGGCTCCCATTGCCCATCAATGTTGGCATGTTCTTCATTTTCCTGCCCCCTTGCCAGCTGCTCAGTTGGCCACTACATTCAACTTTGGCCTTGTGTCTACAACGTACATGAATGGGCCTCCCTTCAAGGGCTTTGTTAATAGTTTTCAGCATCTGCTTACATTCCAAGCATCAAGTACTAAATCCAGAGAGAGACTGGCATATGGCTGCATTGTTCTATTTGTAGAAAATGAAAAACATAGAAATGTACCCTCAACTACCAAACTTTAAACTCCCAACCACTGCTAGCTTAAAACAAACAACTTAAAGAGCCCCTTTTGTGTATGTATGTATGTATTTGTGCATGTGCGTACATGCACATGTGTGCACACATTTGTAGAAAAGGATCTGAAATGTATTCACAACAAATATACATCAATATGTTAATGGTTTCCCACAAGGACTGGGATTGGGGGTGAGGCTGTAAGGAACTTTATCTCTTTATAATACATACATGTTTCTGTATTATTTGAGTTTTTGTATAACAGTTACACAATCCTTTTATTAAAACAAAAACTAAAATACATGTAAGCATAGAAAAAAAGTTGCTTAGAGCCCACATCAAAGTGCTTAGAATTGTTACCTCTGGGGGCACCTGGGTGGCGCAGTCGGTTAAGCGTCCGACTTCAGCCAGGTCACGATCTCGCGGTCTGGGAGTTCGAGCCCCGCGTCGGGCTCTGGGCTGATGGCTCAGAGCCTGGAGCCTGTTTCCGATTCTGTCTCCCTCTCTCTCTGCCCCTCCCCCGCTCATGCTCTGTCTCTCTCTGTCCCAAAAATAAATAAACGTTGAAAAAAAAATTTTAAAGAATTGTTACCTCTGGAGGGTAGGATTAGAGAGTAGGACTTTTACCTCTTTATAGATTGTATATACTTATAAATTGTAAATGGTTGAATTATGGGCATGTTTTCTTTTTTATATGTAACACTATGGTATTTTTAAATTAAAGTTTTAAATTACATTAAAAAGAATCACGGTTACAGAAAAGTGTTCTAGACCCCATGAATTGTTAATATCCATTACTTGCAATTACTCATTTGGCATTTCGATGTGCTAGTGGTATGATTTTAAGTCTAACAATTTCCATTTTGTTTTCCTATCATCATAGAAGGATTTGTAGCTATAAACAATCATAGTTATAGGAGTCTTGGCCTGACTGGATAAAGTTGAGGAGTGAAGCATAAACTTTCTGTGCATTCTGTAGAATGTAAGTTTCATAAATTCAGGAATATTGCCTGCTTTGTTTACAACTACATCCCCAATGGCTAGCATTTTTGCCTGACATATAGCACATATTCAATAAATATTTGTTGAATGACTAGATGAATAAATGTTCAAATCAAACAACAAAGTGAGCCAGTCAGATGTCTTTATGGTGAAAGAGCAGGGAATATGCCATGTAGATGGTAAGAGAAGAGAGGAGCATTGTTTAATGAAAAAAAAAAAACACTGAAATGGGGAATCAAGAGATCTGGATCTAACTGCTGGATGAGTGACCTTGGACAGGTCTTTTCCTGCCTCTGGAACTCAATGTCTTCATTTGTTAACTTAGAGAATTAAAATAAATTTATAGTATTCAAATTGTTTATAACAATGGGCCTATATTATTTAAAAGAAACCCAATGGCATGTAAAATAGTTACAAAAGTAAAAATTCATACAGTCGTCTGAGATAATGTTCACCTAGTGTTAATGACTGTTATTTGTAGAGGTTTATTTTCATTTTGGTTTACTCAATTACTTCAATATTTTAGAATGATCATGTGTCATTTTTACCAAAACAAACATCATTGCATATTTTAAAGTGATGGTCAGCCTATGAAAATAAACAAAGAAACAAACAAAAAACTATTGCAATTACCCAACACAATTAAAAGGAAGGACTGAGGGCTACAATCCCTATGGGTAAGATCAAGACTCTTCCAGACTTGACACCTCTCTGGAGAAGGTCAAGGGGGTCCCCAATGTTCTGCATGCTCCTGTTGAGACCACCGCTCCACCTCCCCCTATAATCTCCATTATCAATTGCTATGTACTGAATAAGGCATCAGTCCCAAGAAGAGGCTACATTTAAAACTGATGATCTGCTCCCCAGCCAAGAGATCATTGGGACTCTTCATGCTCTAAATTCCTATTTACCTCAATCATTACAAAAAGTTCAAACCACCTAGATCATCCATTATCACTCACCTTCTTTTCCACATGAAAATGAATTCCTACACCCACTAATCAGACTCAGTCTACCACCCCTCCCCAAACCTCCTCAACCCTTCTGTGCGGTTCTCTGCAGAATCCCTGACATCCTCAATTTCTCTAAAATTTCCCTTGAACTTCATGCCTTATCAAAAAGTGGCTCCCTTCTGAAGACACTGCTTCCTATACAGCCTTCTCAAATGATGGCTATTTTTTCTCATACCTAATGTACCAGTGGGCAAGAAGCAGGGTATACTCTTCCTTGGTACTTTCTGTTCATGGGTCCTCCCTAAACCCTCTGGCCCAACTCCTTTTTTTTTTTTTTTAATATATGTAATTTATTGTCAAATAGGTTTCCATACAACACCCAGTGCTCATCCCAAAAGGTGCCCTCCTCAATACCCATCACCCACCCTCCCCTCCCTCCCACCCCCCATCAACCCTCAGTTTGTTCTCAGTTTTTTAACAGTCTCTTATGTTTTGGCTCTCTCCCACCCTAACCTCTTTTTTTTTTCCTTCCCCTCCCCCATGGGTTTCTGTTAAGTTTCTCAGGATCCACATAAGAGTGAAACCATATGGTATCTGTCTTTCTCTGTATGGCTTATTTCACTTAGCATCACACTCTCCAGTTCCATCCACGTTGATACAAAAGGCCATATTTCATTTTTTCTCATTGCCACGTAGTATTCCATTGTGTATATAAACCACAATTTCTTTATCTATTCCTCAGTTGATCGACATTTAGGCTCTTTCCATAATTTGGCTATTGTTGAGAGTACTGCTATGAACATTGGGGTACAAGTGCCCCTATGCATCAGTACTCCTGTATCCCTTGGATAAATTCCTAGCAGTGCTATTGCTGGGTCACAGGGTAGGTCTATTTTTAATTTTCTGACTCCTTTTAATCACTTTTCTATCAGACTATATCACCTAGTATACTTCCTTACTGCGGTCATCTATTCTCCTGTTCAATCTCCCTTATTCAATGATGATTTTAGCTCATGGTTCACTCTTTCTCACAATTGCCCATGTCATCATTCTTGGAGATTTCAATATCCATGTGGAGTCTACATACATACATACATACATACATTGTCTACATTGTAAATAATCCATGCAATACACTGGCCTCTCAGTTGCTTGACTTCCAATCCAAAGATCTTGTCCTCTTACCAACCTCAGCCACCCATTCTCACACTCATTTCTTAGACCTTGTCATTTGCAAATTACCACAACACCTCAAAAATCTCAATTTTAGTCATCACTCTCATCCCTTTCTAATTTCTTCCAATACATCCACTCCACCAACCCTCCTACTCCTAAACTCTTATTTTTTGCTCTCCATTACCTCCCTCATATCATCATTTCCATGTTTATCCAACTTAGATCCTATGGTCTATTATTATAATCACTCTGTGGCATCCATTCAAAACTTTCCAACTCCCTTTCCCACCATCACACTTACCTGGAAAAACCTGAACCAAGGTTTAATTGGGCTCTCCATCTTCTTTATATCTGCATTCCAGCAACTGATCCTATATGGAGTAACTTTCAATGTAAGCTTCATGACCTCAGATCATAAGTGAGCGCTCATGCCCCTGAGAAATCACTCCCAAATTTTTGTCTCTAGCTCTGAATCCTTTCCTGAATTCCAGGCTCGTATAGCTAACTGCTTGCAGTACTGGTCATCTGCACTTGAATGTCTACTTGGCATCTCAAATTTAATTTGTCCAAAATCAAACTGTAATTTTCCCCCTAAATCAACTCTTCTTCTTTCTACATTTACTATCTCAGTTCTTGCTGATTTCATCCTTCCAGTTCCTCAACCCAGATGCCTTGGAGTCATCTTGCATTCATCCCTTTATCTAAGGCCTCACTCTCTATCAGCAAAGCTTTTTCTCTCTACCTTCATCATATATTCATAAACATATCACCTCTCTCTATTGTTGCCACTGTGGCCTAAGCTCCCCTTATCTCTTGCCAGGATTACTGCAACATCCTCTTGTTTGGGGTTAAATGTGTTCCCCAAAAGGGTATGTTGAAGTCCTAACCCCCAATATCTCAGAATGCTACCTTAGTTGGAAAGAGTCATTGCAGATGTAATTAGATAAGTTAAAGTCATACCAGAGTAGTATGGGCCCTTAATCCAATATGACTGCTGTCTTATAAGAAGAGGAGAGGAACACAGAGAGGAGATGCCCATGTGAAGATAGATGCATAGGGAGAAAGCTACATGACAACACAGGCACAGATTGAAGCACTGCAGATGCAAGTCAGGGAATTCTAAGGATCAACAACCAACGGGAAGAGGCATAGATGGGTTCTACCCTGATTATCAAAGGGAGGATGGCCCCTCTGATGATACCTTGATTTCAGACTTCTAGCTTCCAGATCTATGAGAAAAATAAATTTCTATTGTTTTAAAGCAACCCAGTTTGTAGTACTTTGTTATGGTCCTAAAACACTGATATACCACCTTACTGGTTTCCTGGTTTCTACCCTTGACTACTGTCTAGTTTTAACACAGCAGCCAGAATGATCCTGCTAAACCTCTGAGCGAGATCCTCTCTTGCTTCTGTTCAAACCCTGCAATGGCTCCACTTTTCATTCTGAATACAAGCCTTACAAAGTTCTCTAAATTCCCATAAAATCTCTTCCCCTTTTATGAATCTGGTCACTTCTATTACTCTCTGCCTCATTCACTCTGTTCTAGTCACACTGACCTACTTTGCTGTCCCTCAAACTTCCACACAGACTTCCATAAAGTCTTCTCACTTGATGTTCTCTGTCATGACAATAACAGAGAATTTGACCACGCTTGCTTAGCTTTAACCTGAGTGTGGCCTATATGTGCCTTGTGGCTTATACTTTACATATAAACAAATACATATAGGCTGTAATTGGGGTGGAGGGAAGAATAGTGTTACAAACTACCTATTGGGAAAGGCCATATAGTTTAATGGCTAAGTAAATAAGACTTAGGGAGTCTGAAAGACTTAAGTGATCAAATTACTTAATAGTGAAAAAAGGAAAATGACCTATCCAATTTTTACTCTAAAAATCACCCTGGGGCCTTTGTTCCCTCATCTATAAAATTAGAAAATGAAAGTTGATGCACTATTAAATCAGATGATGCATGCAAGGTGCTTGCCACATGGCAAGCATTCAGTAACTATCAGCTATTCTTATTACTAATCAATGAAATTCAAAAGGAGTGTAGGGGCGCCTGGGTGGCGCAGTCGGTTAAGCGTCCGACTTCAGCCAGGTCACGATCTCGCGGTCCGTGAGTTCGAGCCCCGCGTCGGGCTCTGGGCTGATGGCTCAGAGCCTGGAGCCTGTTTCCGATTCTGTCTCCCTCTCTCTCTGCCCCTCGCCCGTTCATGCTCTGTCTCTCTCTGTCCCAAAAATAAATAAACGTTGAAAAAAATTTAAAAAAAGGAGTGTAAATATGAGTACTGAGATACCAAGGGTAATTATTTTGAGGTCTACCAAAAAATAAGCTAAGCAAGCATTTGAGTGGACACATTTTCCTTTAGGACAAGTTTGGGCTTAAAAACTTCCTAACAAAATTCATATCAGACATTTGTGGAACCCTAGGATTTCACCAACTATAGACAGAAAATGATGTTGTTTGTTTAGATCTCTCTCAGCATTGACACTTTCTGTGTCCAAATGATGTATTCATCACAGCACCTGTGAACAGGCACAACCCTGGGTCTTGCAATGGGCTTGCTTCATGGTCATAGTTCCCCCAGACAATATTGCCACGCCTAAACACTTCCTCAGTTAAACCCAGCTTCCACCCCCACCCCTTGTCTTTTGAAGGAAGAAAATATCCTTTACCTTTTTCTCAAAAACTATCAAACTCACAAAAGAAAGCTTTTAATCTATAAAAACCAGTCTCATAGCTCCAAAGGGAGAGTGACCTATTAGGACAGGAGCACTGACAGGATAGATGTGACAATTCCACCCTTGTGGAAATGTGAGAAAATTTTAGGGAGAATCTACAGAACCTCAAGAGGGTTCCTGCTACTACTTTGGGCAGAGAGGTAGAATTAGACTTAAATAGAAAACCCAGTATTTGGACAACCACAATGACGACAGACTACATCTACTCATTCTAAAAGTAAAGTAAGTGGACGTAAGATAAATGGAAAGGATACCAGGATACCATGCTGGTGTTTCAAAATATGGATGAAGGTTAATTTGAATGTTTTGTTAGATTTCAAAAAATGAGACGGTATTTTATTTTCGGAACTTTGCATGGTCTTTGATGAGAGTGCGCCCTCTGGTGGCTCCAGCAATGACTTGCAAGCGAACGGGCACCTTAACTCTAACACACTCTACCTTGAGCAACTTCAACTTCTCTAAAGGTGGAAAAAGGAAAATGACCTCTCTAATTTTAACTTAAAAAAATCACCTGCCCTTCAAAAGCTTATACCATTGAGTTCAATTTACTTTAATAATCTTTTTTCAACATAAAGGAAAGGTACCCAGTGTTCACTTTGTCTTTGGGTGATGAGTTCATGTTTGCTTTCTTTTTTTCCATAATAAGCATGCCTTACCTTTCATTTTCAAATATTTTTATTTTGAAATGTTAAAATCAGATAGAAAACTGTGAGCATCTGTGAATATACCACCCATGTCTCTAGAATTATAATATTTTTCCAGATTTGTTTCAGAGTTTCCAATCGTTTTCTATTTTGAAACCTATAGAAACGTTACAAGTATAATTCAGAACTTTTTTCCAGTTGCTGATTTGATGCCCAAATACTTTAGTATTTAATATAAGCAAAGACATTTTCCTACATAACCACAATGTAACCATGAAAATTTTCAGACCGCAAGTGCTGCCAATTATGTAAATTATGTCCCATTGTGGCTCTGATAACCCATACCAGGCTGTCCACACAGAATCAGTCACCCTCCTCACCTTGCTGGAACTCCAACACTCCAAGCTAGGTTGCCCCTCCTACATGGATGCCTTTCTCAGGCTCTGGCAACCTCTACCAGACTCCAGACTCATCCCCTTCTGCCCGTGTATAAAGCACAGCCTTGCTCACCCTGTTCAGGTTCAGAAACCTGACACACCTCTCATAGATGCTATCCTCATCCAGCTTCAGCTCATACCCTCTCACCATGCTTTTTTCCCTCATATATGCCCTGCTCACACTGTTCAGGGTCTGACACCCCACACCACGCCACTCACATGTGTGGATGCCCTCCTTACTTTGCCCCAGCTCTGATTCCCCATGCCAGACAGCCCACACAAAAAAAGAATCTCAACCTTCTTTAAGCTCTGTTATGGGTTGAGTTGTGTACCCCCTAAAAAGATATATTGATGTCCTAACCCATGTACCTCAGTATGCTGCAGATGTCATTAGTGAAGATGAAGTCATACTTAAGTAGGATGGGCCTCTAATGCAATATAACTGGTGTCCTTATAAGAAGATGTCCCATCTGAAGACAGAGACATACAGAGAGAATGTCACATGACAATGAAAGCAAAGATTGGAATTATGCAGTTGAAAGCCAAGGAATACTAAAGATTGATGGCAAATCACTAGATGCTCGGAAGAGGCAAACCTGAAACAGGTTTCAGAGCCTGGCCTTGCTGACACCATGATTTCATACTTCCAGCCTCCAGAACTGAAAATAAATTTCTGTAGTTTTAAGCCATCCAGTTTGTGGTACTTTCTTGCTCTAGAAAATGAATATAGGTTTTGGTATTGAGAAGTGGGGTGCTACAAGGCTATAACAAACCTAACAATATGGTTTTGGAATTAGTAAGAGGTAGGGGATGGAAAAATTTTAAGGTTCAAGACAGAAGAAACCTAGATTGCCTTGAAGAGAATATTGCTTGAAATATGAACGTTAAAGGTGTTTTTGGTGAGGTCCCAGACAGAAATAGCAAACAAGTTGTTGGGCACTGGAAAAAAGCTAATCCTCATTATAAAGTGGCAGAAAACTTGGCCAAATTATTTTCTACTATTGGGAGGAAAGTGAAACTTATAAGTGATGAACTTACACAGTGGACTAAGGAAATTTCCAAGCAAAGTATGGAAAGCATGGTCTGGTTCCTCCTTACTGCTTATAGTAAGGTGATAGAGAAAAGAGATAGAGAACAAATTGTTAAGCAAAAAGGAACCACAATTTAAAGACTTGGAATATTCTTGGTCTAACCACATTATGAAAAAATGGGAAAGCATACTCTGGAGAGAACAAAAAGGTGTGGCTGAACAATATTTGATAAAGAGATTATGAGGGTGAGATTATGACTCAAGGATCCAATCAACCATCTCAGCAGAAGCTAGGAATAGAAATGCAGTTATCCAGTAAAGATCTGTGGACAACTCTCTTTTCTGATGGCTTGTCTTGGATTCCTGTGAATTGTTTGGGAGGCTGGCAAAGTTTTTGAGAGTTTTATTCCTCAGAAACACTACCAGTATGGACTAGAAGGAACAGAGAGGAACAAAATGAAGAACGAATGACTGGAAGAGTCATCGTTGCAGGCACCTGGGTAAACTAGGATTCCTGGGTTCCAGAGGGCAGAGCCACCACTTCCTTCTAGAGGACAGAGCCACGCCTAGGAATGAGATGGTGGGGCCACCATCTAGGATGAATGGGTGGAACTACTACTTAGGACAAGGGTGAGGAGGTGGGTTCAGCAGAAGGGAGGGCGCAATAATGGGACTGGTCATGTCCTGGATTCCAGAGATCTGGACTCCCTTCTGGGTTCAGGGACTGGGGCCTCTGCCCAGGGCGAAGAAGGTCAGGTAACCTCCTTGTTTCCACAGGGAGGAGCCACCTCCTCAGCTGTAGAGGGCAGGGTAGCTGCCCAGGACTAAGGGGTGGGACCTCCACACAGGGCCCAGGGGCAGTGTTATTGTCCAGGGGTGAGGGTCAGGGAGGCCACCTAGAGCCAGCATCCAAGTAATCTCTTCTTTCCAGATGGTGGGTTACCACCCAGAGCTGAGGAGGTGGACTCAGTGAACAGAGCCACAGAGAATTATTTTAAAGCTATAAATCCTAATGGAAATGCCCTGTTGTGTTGCAAACTGCTTTAAACCAGTGATACCTTTTTTTCTTCCAATTTCTCCCTTTTGGATGGAAATGTTTGTCCTATGCCTGTCCTACCACTGTATCTTGGAAGCAGATAACTTGTTTCTACAGTTCACAGATCCACAGCTAGAGAGGAATTTTGCCCCAGGATGAACCGTACCCTGAGTCTTACCTAATTTAAATGATATTTAGATAAGATTTTGCACTTAGACTTGATGCTGAAATAGGTGAAGTCTTTTGAGGCTGGAGGAATGGGGAAAATTATATGTGGGAAGGCCATGAATTTGGGGAGAGGGGGCAAAGGGCACACTATTATTGGTTGAATGGTGTCTCCAGAAAAGGACACATTGAAGTACTCACCCCCAGTGTCTCAGAATGTGACGTTATTTGGTAACAGGGTCATTGTAGACACAATTAGCTAAGTTAAAATGAGATCACACCGCATATTTAGGGAAGATGGAGGCGTAGGAGGACATTGGGCTCACCGCGTCCTGCCGATCACTTAGATTCCACTCATATTGGCCTAAATAACCCAGAAAACGGCCAGAAGACTAGCAAAATGGACTCTCCGGAGCCAAGCATAGACCAGAGGCCCACGGAAGAGGGTAGGAAGGGCGGAGAGGTGATGCGCGCTACACGGACTGGCGGCAGGGAGCCAGGGTGGTGTAGGGGCATCCCACCCGGCAAGGTGGAATCACCGAGTCTGGCTTGCAAAAGCAGAGGGGCCAGATGGAGTGTGTTCTGACAGCCAGCGGGACTTAACATCTGGAATGTTAAAAGTCAACAGCTCTGCTCGGAGAGCAGGAGGGCACGAGGACACCGGGAGGGAGAGATGTTGAGCCCCAGAAGACAGAGCTCACCTTGGTGGGGAACAAAGGTGCTGGGAAGCACCATCTCCCTCGCCCATCCCCCAGCCAAAATCCCAAAGGGAACCAGTTCCCGTCAGGGAACTTGCTTGCACCCCGCAAACACCCAATGCTGTGCTTCTGTGGATCCATCCTTCTGATGGGTCTGCCTCCCTCCTGGTGCTGCAGGGCCCCTCCTGAAGTGGACCACCAAAGGCAAAGCGAGCTGAGCCTACCCCTCCTGCCTCTGTGCACCTTGCGGATCCACCCCAGCTAATACGCCAGATCCCATCCAAGCAGCACGACAAGCCTGGCAGTGTGCAAGTAACCCAGACAGAGGCCACACCACTCCACAGTGAGTCCTGCCTCTGGGAGAGGGGAAGATAAGGTACATACCAGTCTGACTGTGGCCCCAGCGGTGGGCTGGGGGCAGACATCAGGTGTGACTGCGGCCCCGCCCACCAACGCAAGTTACTCCAGACAGCACAGGGGAAGAGCCCTGCAATTCCGCACCACTCCAGGGACTATCCAAAATGACCAAACAGAAGGATTCTCCTCAAAAGAAACTCCAGGAAGTAGCGACAGCTAACAACCTGATCAAAAACGATTTAAGCAATGTAACAGAAAATGAATTTAAAATAATAGTCATAAAATTAATCGCTGGGCTTGAAAAAAGTATAGAGGACAGCAGAGAATCTATTACTACAGAGAACAAGGGACTAAGAAACAGTCAGGAGGAGCTAAAAAATGCTATAAATGAGCTACAAAATAAAATGGAGGCAACCACAGCTCGGATTGAAGAGGCAGAGGAGAGAATAGGTGAATTAGAAGATAAAATTATGGAAAAAGAGGAAGCTGAGAAAAAGAGAGATAAAAAAAATTCAGGAGTATGAGGGGAGAATTAGAGAACTAAGTGACACAATTAAATGTAATAACATACGCATAATTGGGATTCCAGAGGAGGAAGAGAGAGGGAAAGGTGCTGAAGGTGTACTTGAAGAAATCATAGCTGAGAACTTCCCTGATCTGGGGAAGGAAAAAGGCACTGAAATCCAAGAGACACAGAGAACTCCCTTCAGACGTAACCTGAATCGATCTTCTGCACGACATAGCGTAGTCTAACTGGCAAAATACAAGGATAAAGAGAAAATTCTGAAAGCAGCTAGGGATAAACATGCTCTAACATATAAAGGGAGACCGATAAGACTCGTGACGGATCTCTCTACTGAAACTTGGCGGCCAGAAAGGAATGGCAGGAAATCTTCAATGTGATGAACAGAAAAAATATGCAGCCCAGAATCCTTTATCCAGCAAATCTATCATTTAGAATAGAAGGAGAGATAAAGGTCTTCCCAAACAAAAACTCAAAGAATTCATCACCACTAAAGCAGCCTTACAAGAGATCCTAAGGGGGATCCTGTGAGACAAAGTACCAGAGACATCACTACAAGCATGAAACCTACAGACATCACAATGACTCTAAACCCATATCTTTCTATAATAACAATGAATTTAAATGGCTAAATGCTCCAACCAAAAGACACAGGGTATCAGAATGAATAAAAAAACAAGACCCATCTATTTTCTGTCTACAAGAGACTCATTGTAGACCTGAGGACACCTTCAGATTGAAAGTGAGGGGATGGAGAACTATCTATCATGCTACTGGAAGTCAAAAGAAAGCTGGAGTAGCCATACTTATATCAGAAAAACTAGACTTTAAATTAAAGGCTGTAACAAGAGATGAAGAAGGGCATATATAATAATTATAGGGTCTATCCATCAGGAAGAGCTAACAATTATAAATGTCTATGCGCCGAATACAGGAGCCCCCAAATATATAAAACAATTACTCACAAACATAAGCAACCTTATTGATAAGAATGTGGTAATTGCAGGGGACTTTAATACTCCACTTACAACAATGGATAGATCATCTAGACACAGGATCAATAAAGAAACAGGGGCCCTGGATGATACATTGGATCAGATGGACTTGACAGATACATTTAGAACTCTGCATCCCAAAGCAACAGAATATACTTTCTTCTCGAGTGCACATGGAACATTCTCCAAGATAGATCACATAATGGGTCACAAAACAGCCCTTCATAAGTATACAAGAATTGAGATCATACCATGCATACTTTCAGACCACAATGCTATGAAGCTTGAAATCAACCACAGGAAAAAGTCTGGAAAACATCCAAAAGCATGGAGGTTAAGGAACACCCTACTAAAGAATGAAAGGGTCAACCAGGCAATTAGAGAAGATATTTAAAAATATATGCAAGCAAATGAAAATGAAAAGACAACAATCCAAATGCTTTGGGATGCAGCGAAGGCAGTCCTGAGAGGAAAATACATTGCAATCCAGGCCTATCTCAAGAAACAAGAAAAATCCCAAATACAAAATCTAACAGCACACCTAAAGGAAAGAGAAGAAGAACAGCAAAGACACCCCAAACCCAGCAGAAGAAGAGAAAGAATAAAGATCAGAGAAGAAATAAACAATATAGAATCTAAAAAAACTGTAGAGTAGATCAACAAAACCAAGAGTTGGTTTTTTGAAAAAATAAACAAAACTTATAAACCTCTAGCCAGGCTTCTCAAAAAGAAAAGAGAGAGGTCCCAAATAGATAAAATCATGAATGAAAATGGAATGATGACAACCAATCCCTCAGAAATACAAGCAATTATCAGGGAATACTATGAAAAATTATATGCCAACAAACTGGACAACCTGGAAGAAATGGACAAATTCCTAAGCACCCACACACTTCCAAAACTCAAACAGGAAGAAATAGAAAGCTTGAACAGACTCATAACCAGTGAAGAAATTGAATCAATTATCAAAAATCTCCCAACAAATAAGAGTCCAGGACCAGATGGCTTCCAGGGGAATTCTACCAGACATTTAAAGCAGAGATAATACCTATCCTTTCAAGCTATTCCAAAAAGTACAAAGGGAAGGAAAACTTCCAGATTCATTCTATGAGGCCAGCATTACTTTGATTCCTAAACCAGACAGAGACCCAGTAAAAAAAGAGAACTACAGGCCAATATCTCCGATGAATATGGATGCAAAAATTCTCAATAAGATACTAGCAAATCGAATTCAACAGCATATAAAAAGAATTATTCACCATGACCAAGTGGGATTCATTCCTGGGATGCAGGGCTGGTTCAACATTCACAAATCAATCAATGTGATACATCACATTAATAAAAGAAAAGATAAGAACCATATGATCCTGTCAATCGATGCAAAAAAAGCATTTGACAAAATTCAGCATCGTTTCTTAATAAAAACCCTCGAGAAAGTCAGGATAGAAGGAACATACTTAAACATCATAAAAGCCATTTATGAAAAGCCACAGCTAATATCATCCTCAACAGGGAAAAACTGAGAGCTTTCTCCCTGAGATCAGGAACACGACAGGGATGTCCACTCTCACCGCTGTTGTTTAACATAGTGTTGCAAGTTCTAGCATCAGCAATCAGACAACAAAAGGAAATCAAAGGCATCAAAATTGGCAAAGATGAAGTCAAGCTTTCGCTTTTTGCAGATGACATGATATTATACATGGAAAATCCGATAGACTCCACCAAAAGTCTGCTAGAACTGATACATGAATTCAGCAAAGTCGCAGGATACAAAATCAATGTACAGAAATCAGTTGCATTCTTATACACTAATAATGAAGCAACAGAAATACAAATAAAGAAACTGTTCCCATTCATGAGTGCACCAAGAAGCATAAAATACCTAGGAATAAACCTAACCAAAGATGTAAAAGATACGTATGCTGAAAACTATAGAAAGCTTATGAAGGAAAGCTTATGAAGAAATGGAAAAACATTCCATGCTCATGGATTGGAAGAATAAATATCGTTAAAATGTCAATACGACACAAAGCTATCTACACATTCAATGCAATCCCAATCAAAATTGCACCAGCATTCTTCTTGAAACTAGAACAAGCAATCCTAAAATTCATATGGAACCACAAAAGGCCCCGAATAGGCAAAGGAATTTTTAAGAAGAAGACCAAAGCAGGAGGCATCACAATCCCAGACTTTAGCCTCTACTACAAAGCTGTCATCATCAAGACAGCATGGTATTGGCACAAAAACAGACACATAGACCAATGGAATAGAATAGAAACCCCAGAACTAGACCCACAAAAGTATGGCCAACTAATCTTTGGCAAAGCAGGAAAGAATATCCAACGGAAAAAAGACAGTCTCTTTAACAAATGGTGTTGGGAGAACTGGACAGCAACATGCAGAAGGATGAAACTAGACCACTTTCTTACACCATTCACAAAAACAAACTCAAAATGGATAAAGGACCTGAATGTGAGACAGGAAACCATCAAAAAACTAGAGGAGAAAGCAGGGAAAAAACCTCTCTGACCTCAGCTGCAGCAATTTCTTACTTGACACATCCCCAAAGGCAAGGGAATTAAAAGCAAAAATGAACTACTGGGACCTCATGAAGATAAAAAGCTTCTGCACAGCAAAGGAAACAATCAACAAAACTAAAAGGCAACCAATGGAATGGGAAAAGATATTTGCAAATGACATATAGGACAAAGGGCTAGTATCCAAAAACTATAAAGAGCTCACCAAACTCCACACCTGAAAAACAAATAATCCAGTGAAGAAATGGGCAGAAAGCATGAATAGACACTTCTCCAAAGAAGACATCCAGATGGCCAACAGCACGAGCAAACTCCACCAAACTCCACACCTGAAAAACAAATAATCCAGTGAAGAAATGGGCAGAAAGCATGAATAGACACTTCTCCAAAGAAGACATCCAGATGGCCAACAGCCACATGAAAAGATGCTCAACGTCACTCTTCATCAGGGAAGTACAAATCAAAACCACACTGAGATATCACATCACGCCAGTCAGAGTGGCTAAAATGAACAAATCAGGAGACTATAGATGCTGGCGAGGATGTGGAGAAACGGGAACCCTCTTGCACTGTTGGTGGGAATGCAAACTGGTGCAGCCGCTCTGGAAAACAGTGTGGAGGTTCCTCAAAAAATTAAAAATAGAATTATCATACAACCCAGTAATTCCACTTCTGGGTAGATAGCCAAATAATTTTGAAGTAGGGTTTCAAAGACACATTTTCACACCCATGTTCATAGTAGCACTATTCACAATAACCAACAGCTGGAAGCAACCTAAATGTTCATTGATGGTTGCACAGATAGAGAAAATGTGGTGTATACATACAATGTGATATTATTCAGCCTTAAAAAGGAAAAAAAAATCCTACTACATGCTACGACGACATGAATAAACCTTGAGGACATTATGCTAGGTGAAATAAGCCAATCACAAAAAGACATGTGATTCCACTTATACCACATATAAAGTATCTAAAGTAGTTAAATTTATAGAAACAGAAAGTAAAATGGTGGTTACCAGCGGCTGAGGTGAAGGGAAGAAAGGGGACTTGTTTAATGGGTATAGGGTTTCAATTTTGGAAAATGAAAAACTTCTGGAGATCTGTCGTACAACAACGTGAATGTACTTAGCAGTACTGAACTGTACATTTCAAAATGATTAAGATAGTAAATGTTATGTTATGCCAGTTTTTTTATCACAGTAAAAAGATGCATAAAAACCATGGACACAAAGTACAAACTCCTGACACATCAGGAGCAGTCTCAGCCCTTAATGTATTTACCGTCTAGTGAGCTCCTAGGCAGCATGGACTATGTTTTACTTACTGGTGTGTCCTCAGCACCCTGTAGTGTCTGGCGTAGAGCAGGCACTCAAGAATTGTTGGCTAGGATGGGGCGCCTGTGTGACTGAGTCAGTTAAACAACTAACTTAGGCTCAGGTCATGATCTCACAGTTCGTGAGTCAAGCCCTGCTTTGGGTGAGGTCAATCCCCACTTCGGGCTCCACGCTGACAGTTGGGACCCTGCGTGGGATTCTCTCTCTCTCCCTGACTCTCTGCCCTTTGCTCATTCATGCCCTCTCTCTCAAAAATAAGTAAATAAAATAACTATATATAAAGAAATGTTGGCTAAACGAATGAGAAGGTAGAAAGAAAGAAATAGGAAAAAGGGAGAGAAAGAGAGAGAGGAGGCCAGAGAAATGAAGAGCCCTAAGGCAAAAAAAAAAAAAAATTATTGTGCTCTATGTGGGACCTGGAGAAGTGGTATGCCTAGGGCAAGGGGGGTGGCGTGGTCATGGTGTCATATAAAGGTGACAAATGTAGAAAGCCAAACCTCTGGCCCTAGTGTATACTACACAATTAGTCGTGGGCATGTGTTGAACAGAATCATAGCTTGTTGGAGGGCCAGGAAGAATTGTAAAAATTACAGCCAGCTATCCACTGACAAAGCTTGATACATTCTGATTTAGTTTAAATGAGGGGTGTTGCTTTCAGAGAGAAACGTAATCTCCGCCACGCCCTGTTACACCAGACTTCTGAGCCACTCCCAAACGCTGAGGCTCTTAAACCTGCGCATGCGCCAAAAGTTGGGGCAGCAGAGCGAGTGGTGAGTGGTCCCGCTCCTCTCCCCGCCCCCCCCCCCCCCCCCCGAGGGCTATGCCAGTTGGGGAGGACAATGCTGCCGCGTGGGACGCAACACAGTGAGGGGCGTGGCCTGGAGGACGCATTACCCTAGCGACCACCACCGTGGCGGCGCAGACTTGATCTAATCGTAGAGCGGGAAAGGTGTGAGTGAAGAGGTGAAACGAAGAGGGCTTGCTGCCCCAGCCCCCCAGCACCCTGGGGGCTGGCGGGCGGCCATGGATCTGTATCTCAGCAACTGCTATAAGGCTGCCAAAGCCTCCACCACTAAGGCGGCCGCCAGCAGCCTAGCTGCCGCCAGAGAGCAGTGCGGCACCGTGAGTGGCGGCTAGAGCGGTGTAGTCCTTGTACTCCTAGCTCCTGGGCGGAGTCTTGGGTCGGCGGGCGGACGGAAGGGGCGGAGACCTCAGCGGAGCGAGCGGGGGAAAGGGGCGGGTGCCTGAAGACTCAGCTTCAGGCTCCCAGGCGGGGCAGCCCGTAGTGGGGAGTGCTGCCTGTGGCCGCGACCAGCGTTGGGTGGGGTCCAGAGAGATGGCTGGCAACTCGTGGAAGCTGAGAGGTTTTCCGGGGCGTCAGCACAGCGGGCTCTTTCAACCCTGAGTGGATGGTTCTTTGGTTTATGTGGAAGTATTAGCCCATTGAAATGTGTGTGAGTAGATTGATCTAAACTAAAAGAATAGGTCTTAAAAAAAAAGACTTTCTCATTGTAAATGACAGGGCTCACAAAAAGAACCCATTCTAGAGGTCGGAGCAGCTAATCTATTGGATCTTCCTCTTGGGGTCAAGCTGCCTGTTATCCCAGGAAGCAACAATGTATTCTACACTACAAATATAAGTGAAAAGGTAAACTGAGTTTTAATAGTGCTTAAGTGATTTTCTTTATTCTTTTTAACTTGCTATTAAACTTGAAATACTTGCTATGATTTTGCTTTGAGTCAACTTTAATTTCACACAAAAAGTGAAGGTAAAAGAGTTCAAATGTGTAGTGTCTGAACTTCACTTTAATGATGGAAGGACCCATGATATACCTCAGCCACCAGTTCATCCTTAGTTCCAAACCAAAGCCTGCGCTCCCAAAGGTCAGGGTCTTTTCTGCCTACCTAAACATATCATGCTAATTCTTACTTCCGTGCCTTTGTCCATCTGGCTCCTGCAACCTGGCATGCACTTTTCTCCCCTCCTTCTTGACCTTCAATTTGAGCCGTCTTTTAAGAGCTACCGTAAGAAGCCTTTTCACAAGTGTCACAACACAGAGCTAAGCTTTCCTTAGAATTTACATACCATTGGCCTGCACTATCTTAGTTATCACTGAATCAGCACTTTTAGTGATTCGGTGTGCTGCACTCACACTGTTACACATTTTAAGTCCTCTGCCTCTGTCCTTAATTTAGGCCAAGCCTGAAGGAGGTTCAGAACTTTCTAGCTGAGGGTGTGCTTTCATCACAATAGCAAAAGGTTTTACAGGAATAATCCTGACATCCTTATTCTTGCACTGTCTAGTATGTCATCAAGGATGAGTAGGGGCTTCTTGGTATTTCAGATACTTTTCTAATATATAGGATTTTTTTAGGTTTTACTGGTAGAAAACAACAGAGTTTCTCTTTTGAAAACGCATAATGTTCTACTAAATATATGTCAATCTCACAGAAATTGACTGAGTCACACTCCCACAAATTAGCTTTCCTAAAACATACTCAAACCCTATTTCACTACTAGTAGTAACATTCCATTTTAGTTTATAACTGTAGCCCTATCTATTGGTTTTTTTCCTCAGTTATCTTCTATTTGCTATATTTCTATACTGTTCCTGCTGTTCACTTGTTAGCTACTTATTATTTCCAGGGTTTTTTCCTATACTCAATTACACTGATTATCTCTGTATTATATTGATTACCCCCAAAATATATGCATTTAATCATGATCAAGCACTGCATTCAACTCCCCCAAAGACTAACTTTGTGGGATCTTTGTCTTTTAACAGGATCTCCTCAAGAAAGTAAGACTTTATATTTACACCATTAGGTGTTTTTTTTTTTAACTCATTTTACCCTCATCACCACCTTATAAGGTGAAGCTATGATTTATCTAAGGTCACAGGTAGATAGTAGCAGAGTTCAGACCAGAACCATCTCCTGACTCAGGGCACAGTTCTTCACCTGACCTTTCAGCTTCCTCAACTGCAGACCACTTAAGCACATCACTACAGAAACAGGGAATTTAAAAGTCTTTCATGTTTTTTTGAAAGCAAATGGAAGGCAAAATTATAGTATCCAACTGTCTTGTTTTCAATCAGATTAAAATGTAACAATGTAACCTACATATCTTTAGCTATGCACTAATCCAAACCTGACAAGTGATCCTATACTTCAACATTTTGATACCAAACTTATTCTCAAGTAATTTGTTTATAAATTAATTTGCTTATTAGTATACTAACATAGCAACTGTTCACAAACTCCTTAAGTTGCCTTTGTTGTAAAGTTAATAGTAAAAACTTTGCCAATTAACTTAGACATTCTGCTTTCAAGAAAAGATAACCTGTTAAAAGAACAATTTCCATACTTTTAAAATTTTTCCCTGTGACCTCCCACTGGCAGGTAGTGATGTTATAATAGATTCTTCAGTTCAGGGAAACCAATCATTTTAATTGACAATAGAAAACTTAACCCTGGCTTCAACAAATGGATTTGTTTCTTTCTGGATAGGTCAGTAGCCCAGGGTTGGTCAACATATGTCTGTTACCAACAAAAATCAACATCTAAAAGAAAAAGCTATAACCAATCTGCTAATTGCAGCATTGTTTCAACTGCCATCAACTGCTGATCATTTCTTTTCTAGGAAAGATATGGGCTTCTTATCTAGTCCCACTGTAAATTAAATCATTGCCCAGAAGGATGTCTTTCTTTGCCTTTTTAAGGAAACATTGGTAGTCAGTGAATCCAGTTTCCTGATATAGGTCCCTTAAGAAAGACAAGAGGCTAGCACAATCAAGCAGTCAGAAACTTACAAAGGAAGCTTTTAAATCTAAAATGAGAGCTAGAACTCTATCATTCCCCTCTTGTCTTACCCCCTGCCCACATATGAAGCATCCTACCTGCCTTGCAGGAACTCTTAGGGCGACACATCACTGTTCATTAATTGGACGGAGGTTGAGGCTCTCACCTACCTCCAGCCTAAAGACAGCTTTGGTAGAGAAGAGAGAAAGAGAAAGGCAGCGAGATTAACCTAAATCAACCCCCTGTCCACATTCCCTCACTTCAGGTTCTGCTTGCATGCTTTATTTTCACTGAACAACCTAGCCAGTTCAACAAATTGAGGTTTAAAAGTGCAATTTCATCCATTTTACATATGTAATACTTTTGAATCTGTGTGTTTGCAGCTTTACCAGCCTTCTTACGACTTTAACCTGACTGATCCTTATTGCCGACTTTTGGAAACCAGCTACAAAAGTCTGCATGATCCACATTTAAAAGCATACTATAAGCGAAAAGATATCCTAAAGAGATTAAAGAAGGGCGGCTACATCACGAACAATAATAAAGTAGGTTGAAGCCTACTTCCTTTTAACTAGCAGAAGTCTAGGGACTTGATAAACACTTGGTTCTGTTCTTCACTAGGAGCTTGTATCAACTTTGGATAGACAGTAAAGAATATTAGAGAATTCAATTACTCAGTATTTGGATTTCCAAATAAGACTACTTGTTCCTACTTGACCTTTTTTCTTTGATAACAGCAAAAGACAAGCACCAAATGATTCAAATATGTAAAGACATCCATACACACATATTTATTTGTGTATTTTCTCCCAGCTGTATTGTAGTGCCTTTCCTCTTGTTCTAAAAGTAATAATGGCACAGTATACCTATCAAGGAATATTTCATATACCTTTTGAGAAGACTAGAGACAAAAACCTAGCAGAAAACAGCATAATGAAATAAATTGGGGGGAAGATATTAAATGTCATTATTATACTGGTGTTTTAATAACAAATTCATTGGGAATAATAAATTTCTGATTATGATGTGAACCATATTATTGAAATAATATTATTTAGATAGATATTTCCTGGTGATACAGCAGTTTTAGACACCACTTTCCAAATTACTACCAAAATGTGCTGTTATTACCCTTGATCCCAAAATTGTTACTAAAATGAATGTTCTTATGACACTTTTCTCTGTAAAGCTTTATGAATGTCACAATTTTCTGTTTATACATTTGGTTTTCGGTTTTGTTTTTATAGGTCATATGTACTTTGAAAGAATTGAATAAGTACAGGCAGTATCTGACTACTTTAAAATTAGACTTTGAAAGAAACTATATAAAAGAACAAGTAAGTTAATACTTAAATTTGTTTTATTTGGGGCCTGTAAAGATAGTTTTTATGTAGGATTTAGGAGAAAGGTTTGGTCCTCTGCAGAATATCTACTTATAATAGCCTGACCTAAAATTATCAAGGTAACAAATCAAATAAGATCTCTAGAGATCTATAAGAAATAAAGATGAGACTTTTGTCTTTAATTTACAGAGAGAAATTTTCACTTATCTTGAATGGAGCCACATTAGACTGAAATGCAGGTTAACAGAATTAACCATTTGTAAAGTATAGGAGCTTTACTAAGCCCTAAACTCAAGAAGGCATACCAAAGGACAGGTTTATTTCCAGCCAGTATAAAGACCTTATTTTTTTTTCTCTCTCAGAAAATCATTGAAAAACAAGTAAATAAATTGAATGAAACCAAGAGAGCCTATGACAGTTATGGAAACGCACAATTCCAAGAATGGCTGTTACAGGAAGGTACACACACAACTCCAGACCAAGAGCTGGTAATAAAACACAGGTACGACTGAAGTTAATGCATATTTCATGGACATACTATAGACCCCAGGAAGTTGTAAAACTACTAGAAATCATTGAAAGCAGGATGAAAAAAAAAAGTATTAGACACTATTTAACCCCCTATAGTTTTCAACATGGAGAGAAAGGAAAAGGAGATTAAGAGGTAACAGGTTTTGGGAACCCTGGTGCCAAGGCTTGGGAGGAGAGTTTCTTCCTGAGACTGGAGCCACCAGAAACCCAAGAGGTGGGCAAAACTGATATTTGAAGAAATCTAAAGTACAAATCCCTAAGCCTGGGAAACCCACGTCCATAGTAGCAGAGAGAGAGATGTGTTCAGCATGTTTCTAAATTACATTTAAGGAAAGCACTGCAGGGTCAAAAAGAGAAAGTTCCTATAACTTCAGCTGATGCTAATACAAACAGGTGTTGTTCCCCCACCAACCGTGTGTGTTCATTCAGCTATTACCCACACATGTGCACTATTACCATTCAGCGGCCAAACCCATGCCCTAGGAGGCAGAGATGAGTTCTAGTTCTTTCTCTTTGTCCTTTACCAGGGGTGAGGGCCAGTCACCCTTCCCTTGCCTCTTAAATTCCATGGATTCGTGTCATGACATGCTAGAATACGTGCTGATCTACCAAAGTCTCAGACTGGTAATCTGCAGATCTCTCTATACATGGAAGGTCATTCAAGGACTTGGAAATTACAGAGAGACCAGTAACCACTAATTTTTTTTGTAATTTTTTAAAGTTTGTTTGTTTGTTTGTTTATTTAGAGCATACAAGTGGAGGGGCAGAGAGAGAGAGAGGGAGAGAGAATCCCAAGCAGGCTCCATGCTCAGCATGGAGCCCAACACAGGGCTCGATCTCACAACCTCGAGATCATGACCTGAGCCGAAATCAAGATTTGGACACTTAACCAACTGAGCCACCCAGGCACCCTCTACCCACTTATTTTTAAAGGAAATTCAAATTGACTTATGTTTTGAAGTTAGTCTTTAAGCTGATTTCAGCTGCCTTTGGAAATTCATGTTCCTCAAACTGCTGAGCTATAAATAATCTCTGTGTAAAATGTTTTTAATCACTCTGTTCCATATTTTGCCATTGTCCCAGCCACAATAAGATACTTGTATAACAGAGTCCGGTAAAATTAGTATAGCATGGTGAGTTAGTGGATCAGGCGAGCTTAAAGGTCCCTGAAAAACTCTACATTTCCTGTATTTAAGAAACAAAAACAACCCAGAAGGTGGTTTGGGAATATCAAAATAGATAATATCATCATAAGGGAAACACCCAATTTACTTTAACTTATATTTGCACTTTTACTTAGATATTTAGATATGATTAGTAAGGAATTAGACAAGGTTGAGCACACAGCAGAAAAGCAGAGCACATTCCGGATGAAGGAAGAAGAACTACAACATCAGGACCACATTAGAAGAAAACTTAGTCTCTGTAGACAAATTGAAGAGGTGAGGAAAACCAAATTTTAAACATTGAAGGGGAAATTTCATATGTTTGTTTCATTGGTAAACATTTTTTAGCAATCCCACCATATTACCTGAAGCTATTTCAGGTCTAAAAAATAAACCACTATTAAAAATAACAATAATTTAAGGAATAAACCACTGTTTTTTATCAGTTATAATGGACAAGATTTCACTTAACATAGTGAGATTGACACCACAAATTATGTATCCATTGCATTTCTAGTCACTTTCTGCTCTGAAAGTTTTAGATATTAACTCTAGTGAGAAATTATCATGCCTGTATCCTCTCAAAGTTCAGACAAGCCTATTTATTTCTCTGTCAAAATATATTTAAGAGCAACCGATTACATATGATATACCCCTTAGTCAATAAGAAAAAACCCTCTTGTCAACATCTTTTTAGACCCATCTTTGGAGCCAGGCTTATACTTGAATTAAGTTTCCAATAGCAAAATAATTATCTTCCTTTTGCCATTCAATTGCATTCGCCAACATATTCCCAATGAAAAGTGGTAAAAGAAGCCCATTCTAAAGCCAATGTAAGGTTTTTATTATGGTTGACTTGATTTCTGTAAGGCCCTTGACTTGATCTAATTTGCTTATTGACAAAATACAAAAAAAAAAAAAGATAATGAAAGAAAACCCTCTGCTAACTACCATAATATCGTGCTCCTTAGGGATGGAAGACAAAAGAAATGCTTCTTCTAACCAAGATTGGAGAAGAAGTAAAAAGAGAAGCCCGAGTTGAGGAACAACATCATAAACTCTGGGAGGAAGCCCACCGGAAGGTAGAGTGAGCTTTTACCAGTAACTTGGGCTATTTGAGAAAAAGCTTTTGCCAATTTTGATAATTAAAGTGTGAATTATCAAAAGTGGCCTAAACTCATGAGGATAGCTATTGATGGAGAGACCCAGTCTGGTCTGAACCTGGACTTCAAGGGTTGGTCTGAAATGGGACCAGTGTCCAGAAAGTGGGCAATGAGTTAAATTGAATCTAGTTGTTACAATATATTCTTCATGTTGGACAACAAAAGGAAACTCACCCTTACTGCCTTCCTAGCTTTGTACTCATTGTGACTTCAGAAATCTCAAAATAGGAATGAGGGCACCCTTCAAGTAGACCATCATATTTGAAATATCTGTTTTGCATTTCCAGTGGCAAGTTGCTGTTCAATTTTTAAATGTTAAATGTATTTTTTAATATTTAGAAACAAGCACTTCTAGAGAAAAAAATCGCTTATCATTTACAAAAAATGCAAAAGGATGACCTTAAGAGAGAAGGACCAGGGGGAAGTATAAATGAAAACAAAGGACAAGACAAAAGAGAAGGTGAGAGAGAAACAATAAATGATAAAGTCGCTAAGTAGAAGATGGATATCTATATATTAAATATGGTGGCTTTATAAAAAAAATCTCTATGTGCTTATACAGAGAGGTCACAGGCCCCTTGCAAAGGGAAATCCTAGAAGCCCACACTACCTGTGCCAAGCACTATGCAAGGCACCTCCTAGTTACAGCTCAAGTTGTAAAGAATCTACATACATACACAATATTATTTTTTTTTAATTTTTTTTTCAATGTTTATTTATTTTTGGGACAGAGAGAGACAGAGCATGAACGGGGGAGGGGCAGAGAGAGAGGGAGACACAGAATCGGAAACAGGCTCCAGGCTCTGAGCCATCAGCCCAGAGCCTGACACGGGGCTCGAACTCACGGACCGCGAGATCGTGACCTGGCTGAAGTCGGACGCTTAACCGACTGCGCCACCCAGGCGCCCCCACAATATTATTATATATATAAAAAATTCAACGCTTCTATAAAGTGATTCAGTAGACAACACTGCCTGCACTACAGGTTTAAAAAGGAGACAGTATAAAAAAATACAACAAAGAAGGAGAAAGATACATATATATATATAGACAGACAGAGACAGACAGAGAAAAGGAGCAGTAAATGAAAACATTACCAAAAAAGAGAGAGAAACAAAGAGGGAGACAAAAATATTTTTATTTATTTTTTAAATGTTTATTATTTTTTAGAGAGAGATGCAGAGCATGAGCAGGGGGAGGGGCAGAGAGAGGGGGAGACCCAGAATCTCAAGCAGGCTCCAGACTCTGAGCCGTCAGCACAGAGCCTGACGTGGGGCTCAAACCTGCAAATTGCGAGATCATGACCTGAGCCAAAGTCAAGCATTTAACCGACTGAGCTATCCAGGCTCCCCAAGAAAAATATTTATAAAAATGGAAGAAAACATTTCAACTCAGGACCAGTAAGATTATACAAAACAGTAAGAGAGCAAACTAGTAAGAGAAAGAGAGGGGAAAAAGGATTTTTCATTTCCAATTTTTATTTTTTTAGGTTTTTTTAAAGGAGACAAAAGAAGAGACATTTAAAATATACCAAGCACAAAACAGAAATAGATAAAAAGTAAGAACCAAAGGTTAAAAAGGAAGAGGCAGTAAGAAAAAATGGTACAAAAAGAAAAAAATGAAGAAGAGAAGGAAAGAATAAATAGAGAAAAAGAAAGAAAACTGAACAAAATAAACCAGTAAGAAAACGCACACACACACACACACACACACACACACACACACACACACACACACTAGATGAGGTGGGTGGGAGGAAAACAAAAGCAAAGAAACAAAACAAAAAGACTAGAAGGAGAAAAACAAACAGGCAAAGAAAAAAGAGTGTAAGAAAGAAGAAACAGATATACAGGGGGAAAATACAGGACAAAGAGGGAGAAAGGAAGATGGAGAGGAAAGAAGTTTAAAAAGGATAATTCAGTGGGACAAAGCAGAATAAAAATAGAGTGAGAGACACAGAGTCTCTCACAGAGACAAAGGAGTTTGACACAGAGAGTCTAGTGAGAGACAAAGGAGTTTGAGTCATCTAAAAAAGTCAGTTCAGAGGCGCCTCTGAACACATGATTTGATCTTGGGGTCATAAGTTCAAGCCCCACGTTGGGCATAGAGCTTACTTAAAAATTTTTTTTTAAAGAAGTTGGGGTGCCTGATTGGCTCAATTGGTTAAGCCTCCAACTCTTGATTTCAGGTCAGGTCATGATCTCATGGTTTCATGAGTTCTAGCCCCACGTCAGGCTTTGTGCTGGTGGTGTGGAACCACCATTTAAATATTTTAAAATAAATAATAAGTCAATTTAAAAATACATTAAAATTAGGGGCACCTGGGTGGCTCAGTCGGTTTAGCGTCTGACTCTTGATCACAGCTCAGGTGATGATCTCACGGTTCGTGAGATAAAATAAACTTTAAAAACATTTTTTTAAATACTTTAGATGGATGGATCAATCAATTCATATATACTTAAATACATACATTCATATACAATTAATTCATATATCCTTACATAAATTCATATACAGATACATAGAACTGATTTTTTAAAATATTTTTAATGCTTATTTTTGAGAGAGAGAGAACAAATGGGGAAGGGGCAAGAGAGAGAAGGAGACACAGAATATGAAGCAGGCTCCAGGCTCTGAGCTGTCAGCACAGGGCCTGATGTGGGGCTCAAACTCACAAACCTTGAGATCATGACCTGAGCCGAAGTCAGACACTTAACTGACTGAGCCACCCAGGTTTCCCAATAGAACTGATTTTTAAAAAGAGAAGCCAGTAATAAAGACAGGACACAAAATAGAGGGAAAAGGGAAGAATAATTTAAAGTAGTGAATATAATGAGAGTAAAACAAATAGGGGACTGGGGCCGGTGGGATTAAGAGAAGGAAGGGACAGGAAGTAAATATGTCTATTAAAAGGGAAGAGTCTGGGAAAAGGAGTAACAAAGAGTGTGAACATGAAAGACAGCATGAGGATGCTGAAAAGGAGAAGCTAGTGAGAAAATTAAGTACAATCATGGACAGGAGGAGGAAATCAAGGTCTAAAAAGAAGAAATTAGTTAACAAATACAGTAAAATAAAATAGATACAGAGATACATAGATATAGAAAAGACTGGACTTTAAAAGTACAGTCCACTAAAAAAAGGAGTGTAAGAAAAGATAAATAGTAAGACATTATAGGAAGCAGTTATGACAGCTTAAGATGGGAGGAAATGATGGAAGGGAGGGAAGGAAAAGGAAAGCAAAGAATTTTGAAAGGGATGAGGCTAGGAAACTTGGTAAAAAAAAAATAACAAGATATAAGAGTAAGAGACACAGGAGTTTAAAAGCAGAAACTACAGTGAAAATAAGTACAATTGAGGAAGGCAGGGAGAGGGAAAAATGTAAAAAGACATCACTTAAAATAGAGTAAAATAAAGATAGGTAAACTGATGAGACAGTTCAGCAGTAGTGGGGGGGATGGATGGATGGACAGACAGACAGGATTTCAAATAGAAAAAACCAGTAGTAAGACTGGACAAAAAGAAAACAAAAGGAGAGAGAAGGAAAGAAGTTGTTATAAGGAGCCACTAAAAAGAGAAAGGAAGGGAAGGAGCAAGAAAAAGGAAAGAAGGAAGTAAAGTTTGTATAGGATGAGTCAGTAGGGAAAAGTTATTTGCAAGAGACAGATGTGAGACTATCAAGGAAGACCAGTAAAATAATCAAGTACAGAGGTGCCTGGGTGGCTCAGTGGGTTAAGCATCTGACTTTTGATTTCGGCTAAGGTCATTATCTCGAGGTTTGTGAGTTTGAGCCCTGCATTGGGCTCTGCACTGACAGTGTAGAGCCTGCTTGGGATTTTCTCTCTCTCTCTCTCTCTCTCTCTCTGCCCTTCCCCCACTTGCACTGTCTCTCTCAGAGATTAATTAATTATTAAATTAATAAATTAATTTTAAAAAATTAAGTACAATTGTGTAGTGTGCAAGAGATTTAAAAAGTAGAAGACAGTAAAAGAAAGAATGTAAAATAAAGATACAGGGGATTGATAGCCAGATAGATGGCCAGCCAGCTGGGCAGGTGAATAGGTAGAAAGACCTGATTTTAAATAGGAGGAAGCAGCAGTGAAGACAGGACAAAGATGTATAAAGAAAGAGGGGAAAGGGGGAAAAAGTTTAAAAAGAGGAGTAGTAAAAAGAGAGTAGAAGAATGGCAGGAAGAAAAGAAAAAGAGGAAAGAGGGGGAAGGAGAAAGAAAAGAGGAATGAACACAGGAAGGTGGGAAAACCAAATGAAGGAACACAGACAGGAAATAGAGAGTGAGTGCATGAGTGGTTGGGTGGAGATGACAAAGGAAATAGGAGGAAGGAAGAAAGAAATGAGGGAAGGAAGGATGAAAAGGTAGGAGGGGAAAGGAAGGAAAGAAAAGAAAGAAAAAGAGTCAGTAAAAGAAATGGAGTGAGTAAAGATCTGAAGAAAGGGAGGGAAGGCGGAGGAAGTGAAGAATGGAGGGTAGAGAGATCTAAAGAGAAGTCAGGTAAAAATAAACGTGGTTAGATAGATGGAAACCAGGTATATAGGCAGACAGGATTTTATGAGGAGGACCTCATACAAAAGACAATATTAAAAGATAACAGGAGAGCGGGCACCTGGGTGGCTCAGTCGGTTAAGCGTCTGACTTCAACTCAGGTCATGATCTCATAGTTCTTGAGTTCAAGCCCCATGCCAGGCCCTGTGTTGACAGCTCAGAGCCAGGAGCCTGCTTTGGATTTTGTGTCTCCCTCTCTCTCTGCCCCTCCCCCACTTGTGCTGTGTCTCTCTGTATTTAAAAAATAAATAAATATTAAAAAAATTTTTTTAAGATAACAGGAGAGAGTATGAAGGGAAACAAAGTTTATTCATTTTTTAATGTTTTTATTTATTTTTGAAGGAGAGAGACACAGAGCATGAGTGGGGGAGGGGCAGATAGAGAGAGAGAGACACACACACAGAATCTGAAGCAGGCTCCAGGCTCTGAGCTGCCAGCACAAAGCCCGGAACCCATAAACCATGAGATCATGACCTGAGCCAAAGTCAGACGCTCAACCAACTGAGCTACCTAGGCGCCCTGAAGGGAAAAAAAAAAGTTTACAAGGAAAACCAGTAAAAAAGGAGTATATGAAGAATGGAGGGAAGGAGGGAGTAAAGGAGGAGGAAAAAAGAGAAGAAAGGAAGTGAGGTGGGGATATGAGGAGAGAGGGAAGGCAGGGAAGTAGGGGTGGGGACGGAGGGAGGGAAGGAGGAGAGAAGGCAGGGGTGCAGGTTCACCAAAAGAAGGCAAAGCAATCCAGAGGAGGACAGCAAAAGGAGTAAGAAAGAGACCTAGAGACAGTTGATAAAGATCTAAAAGTAGAAGGGAGGGAGGGGGTGTGGAGAGGGAGAGAAGGAAGGCAAGAAAGAGAGGAATATTCTAAAATGGGGTGAGACTAGGAAAATACTAAAACAAAAAGAAGAAAAAATATTAGAGAGACACAGAGAAGTTGAAAAGGAGGAGCTAGTAAAACATGATGTACAGAGTAGAGGACAGAGAGAAAGAGATCTAACAAAAGTCAGACAAAAATAAAAATAAAGATGGAAGGAAGACAGCTAGATGATAGGTAGGTAAACGGTAGATAGATAATAAAAGGTAGAAGACACCAGAGGAGAATATGTGAAAAAGGTAGAATGAGAGAGAAAGAGAGGAGAGAAGAAAAGGAAAAAGGTCTGGAAGTGGAACCAGTGCAAAGTGAATAAAGGAACAATGGGAAGAAGGAAGGAATGAAGGAAGGGGTAAAAAGGTAAGAGGGAGGTAGTGCAGGGAAAATGGGGGCAGTGGGAAGGAGGGAGGGAGAAATGAAGACAGGAAGGACAGAGGGTGGGGATGAGGATAGAGATACAAAAGGAATGTAGCAAAGAGAAGGGAGGGAGGGTGAAAGGAAGGAAGACAGAGCAGAAGTAGGAAATAAGGGAAAAAAGACAAGTTTATGAGCAATGAGTCAGTAGGGGAAAGTGTTAAAGCAGAGAGGGAGACAATGGGAGGGGGAGGAGCCAATAAGTAAAGCAAGTGCATTGTGAATGATGGGGGATTTACAAAGCAGTAGTCAAGTGTATGTCAACTATACTTCAATAAAACACATAAACGTCAATAAAATACAATGTAATAAATATGGATAGATATCTAGGTAGGTAAATGGATGGGTGGGTAGGTGGGTGGATGGATAGATGGGATATACATTGATAGAAAGATAGATACCTAGATAGATAAAACTGATTAGAAAAAGGAGAAACCAATAAAAAGAGTACATAAAAGAGTTAGAAAGGGAAAGAAAAGAAATGGAAAACTTTTTGGACATGGGCCAGTAAATAGAGAGTAAAAGAAAGAGAGAAGATGGATGGACAGGATAAGATAGAATAGGGCAGGGGAAGATAGGATAGAGGAGGATAGAATAGGATGAGGCAAAATAGGATATAGGATAAGTTAGGGCAGGATAGGATAGGATAGGATAGGATAGGATAGGATAGGATAGGATAGGATAGGATAGGATAGG